>NC_068432.1:18219571-18432071 GCF_023373465.1 Oncorhynchus keta | reverse complement strand
TCCCTACCTCCCTTTTTCTCACTTGGCGCTGACACGGTCTTTCCCAGTGGACAAAAGGCTTTCAGCGCCTCTCTACTGTCACCCCCCTCCCTCCTACTCCTCCCCCTTCAACCTCTAGTCCAATCTGACAGAAACGGGAGTTTGTTTTGTTTTCTGAGACGCCGGGGGAAACAAGAGAAAAGGGGACTAAAGCTGCACGACTACAACAAAAACGGGGGTTTAGGGTGACGCTGGTGAGCTGGTGTGGAAGGGAGATCCCATGGGTGCAGAAAAAGGTAAAGCTAATCATATCTGAATGCGATGGGAGAAGCATGGCCGAATGACTTATAAAGATAAAGGTATTAGGTATAATAGGGATGGCATGCTTCTCCCCCAGCTTAATGTAGGCCTTTGTGGGTCCTAGGATGCTACAAGTATCCCTTTTGTTGGCGCTTCGGTTAAGGGCAATGTACATTTCAAACCTCGCGGCCCAGGGAATGAATGCTGCCTCGAGACAACTGGCTAGCCCAAGTGAAAGCTGTGCTTGTATAACTGCAAAAATGCCTAAATAGACAAAGGAACAGTAATCAATGTGCCTTCCATAATTTGGGAGCCCTTGACCGTATGGGGCAGCGCTCTGTTCGATTGTGCGCGTTTTTGGCGTAAACAACTGAATAAAAATGTGAAACGCAAGGATCATCGGATCCATTTTATTTGCCATTTGTCTCAAGACTGCAGTTAAAGCGCAAACAGACTTCTTTGTTCCACACACAGGGTCAAATGAAGCACTCGGGGGAGAGAGAATGAGAAAGAGGAAAGAGAGAGGGATGGATTGGTCCGAGTCCCTGCCCCGTCTCTCCCAACAGTTGACAGAAGGTTGACCGTCTCAATTAAGCCGGGCCATTTTACTAATGATCTCTGAAACATGTTGATTTAGAGAGCGGTACAGCCCTGACCTTGAAGCCAAACAGCAAACAGCACAACGCTCAACAAGTCTTTGTGAGGGAAGAAAATACTTTATTTATAGATCAGCTGAGTGTCGATCAAGCCGCAGCATCAGGAAGAGGGCCCCTTGGAGGTGGGTGGGGGCTGGGGAGCGCTTTTGAAGAACTAATACAGCATTCTGCCTCAATCTCTCCAACCACCCTTTTAATTCCATTAGAAAGGAAATTGATTTGGGTTGGCTCTTAGCGGCCACAGAAGACCAGTTTGTCTCTCGCTCTCTTTCACACACACACACACACACACACACACACACACACACACACACACACACACACACAGACACACACACACACACTAGCAGGTGGAAATGGTCAACGGAAAAACAATAATTTAAGTGGGTTAGCCAGGAAGATGTGAATGTATTCGTTATTTTCAAAACTAAATTTGGCGTTATGGGACGAAGGCAGAGGACAGGCAGTCGAGATGGAGCCCAAGGCTTTCAAAGTTGATGTGCCTACATGATCTATAATCAATCTCTTTAGGGGGACTCGGAAGAAGAAAAAGCACCCGTACGCACACAGTCCGTTAAGGGTTCCCTCCTTTCATTTGTGTGAAATCTAATGAATGTACTTCTTCATATTAGTGGAGACACTCATCCTTGTTTATCCCTGGGAGATAACACCTGTCAGTCTGACAAAACGCTGGGAATTCATCTAAAAACAGATGTTACTATCAAAACATCTCATCTACAACCATCCATCTCAAGTCAGCACAGGCCTTCGGCATGAGTGACGTCAGTCTGACAAGAATTTGGTCTCATAGTGACTGACGAGCTCTATGTAGAACTGTAACTAAGAACAAGTCTGACTTTACTTGTCCTTCTAGTGTAGCTATAGATGTACAGCTGGGACGAAAATATATATTGCAAAATCCATATCGCGATAAATTGACTAAACTGATACGATAATGATAAATCGAACGATAAGTTTAACAATGTGCACAACAGTTAAAAAAAAAAAAATCCATGGGGCGACTCCCGTGGCGGGTCGGGCGCAGCGCACAATGACACGGTTTCCAGGTGCATGGTGTTTCCTCCGACACATTGGTGCGGCTGGCTTCCGGATTAAGTGGGCGTTGTGTCAAGAAGCAGTGCGGCTTGGTTGGGTTGTGTTTCGGAGGACGCACGGATCTCAACCTTCGCCTCTCCCGAGTGAGTTGCAGAGATGAGACAAGACTAACTAAGAATTAGACACCACGAAATTGGGGAGAAAAAGGAATGAAAAAATGGCTGTGGCTGTGGAAAATTAATATAATTTTGAATTAATTTCATAAACAAACAATTAATTTTGTTTACGTGGAAAGGTTTTGAGATGTGTCTATTAAAAAAGGATAGTTGTTATTGTTGCATTAAGTTGTGATTTACAATTCATTCAAGGACAACCTTTGCACCTTGAATGGCAAGTAATGGTAATTATAGTATAGAAACCAACAACTGTCCAGAGGCATTAGTCTCAGTGTGTGTGTGTGTGTGTGTGAGATCGGAGCGTCAGTAGGGCTAGACGGACAATCATGCTTCCTGCCTATCATGACAATGTGAACAGGCAAGGATCTCATACCAACGAGTCTCTCAATGGGCTGCCTAATAGAGACCGGAATTATCATGCATAGCATAACTTGACAAACATAGGCTTGGTGGAAGTGCACTTTAAATCAATATCGCCAGACAGATTTTATCAGAAATGGTATTATAGCCGATTAAGATCTTCTCTTCACTGTGAAGTTACAAGGCTGTCGACCCCACATTCAAAAGGTAGTTCAATTAGCCATTTGCAGCGCAGAGCGTCTGGCAGCCCAGAGTAAAGAGGCATGTTTCAAAGGGATATCAAAGTGAGCCGAGAGACTCGGCGAGGCAAAGAAACCCTGTCAAGAACGCTACAGCTTTGTATCCAAGTGAGCAACAAGTAAGGTCCTATAGAACTGATAATGCCATAATAGGCCTGGAGTTCACAGGGGCAGTTTCTGAGCACTGGTTTCTGAGAAACCTGTGTATGTAATCCTCATGAATTGCCAAAACACTTAAAAAGTGAACATGTGGACACCCCTTCAAATTTGTAGATCCAGCTACACTTGTTGCTGACAGGTGTAGCCATGCAATCTCCATAGACAAACACTGCCAGTAGAATGGCATTACTGAAGAGCTTAGTTTCAACGTGGCACTGTCATAGGATGCCACCTTTCCAACAAGCCAGTTAGTCGAATTTCTGCACTGCTAGAGCTGCCCCTGTCAACTGTAAGTGCTGATATTGTGAAATGGAAACGTTTAGGAGCAACAACGGCTTGGCCCGTGAAATGGTAGGCCACACAAGCTCACAGAACGGGGTTGCAACACTCACTACCAAGTTCCAAACTGCCTCTGGAAGCAACGTCAGCACAATAACTGTTGATCGGGAGCTAATGAAATGGGTTTCCAAGGCCGAGCAGCCGCACAAAAGCCTAAACCATGCGCAATGCCAAGCGTCGGCTGGAGTGGTACAAAGCTCGCCGCCAATGGACTCTGGAGCAGTGGAAACGCATTCTTTGGAGTGATGAATCACACTTTACCATTTGGCAGTCTGTTGGATGAATCTGGGTTTGGCAGATGCTAGGAAAATAATACATGCCTGAATGCATAGTGCCAACTGTAAAGTTTGGTGGAGGAGGAATAATGGTATGGGGCTGTTTTTCATTATTTGTGCTAGGCCCCTTAGTCCCACTGAAGGGAAATCTTAACGCTACAGCATACAATGACATTCCAGATGACTTTGTGCTTCCAACTTGGTGGCAACAGTTTGGGGAAGGCCCTTTCCTACTTTCAGCATGACAATGCCCCCGTGCACAAAGCGAGGTCCATACAGAAATGGTTTGTTGAGATCAGTGAGGAAAAACTTGACTGGCCTGCACAGAGTCCTGACCTCAACCTCATCGAACACATTTGGAATGAATTGGAACGTCGACTGCGAGCCAGGCCTAATGGCCCGACATCAGTGCCCGACCTCACTAATGCTCGTGGCTGAATGGAAGCAAGTCCCCGCAGCAATGTCCCAACATCTAGTAGAAAGCCTTCCCGGAAGAGTGTAAGCTGTTATAGCAGCAAAGGGAGGGCCAAGCTCCATATTAATACCAATGATTTTGGAATGAGATGTTCGATGAGTAGGTGTCCACATCCATTTGGTCATGTAGTGTCTATTTCAGCCACGGGCTTTAAGAATGCCAATTGGAAGTCTGAATGCAGACTACTAGTGACAATAATAAAAGGCACTATAATACCTTATAAATACGGTGTCCTCCGATGGTTCATTGATGTGTGCTAATGGATGGAAAATAAGGTCTAAATTAAATAATTATCTATTATAAGGAACATCATTGTCATTCTCCTGAGGTATGGGATATGTCTGGTGTTGCCCTAGATTGCCTAAAAGCAGATAAACAATCCAATTCAATAAATTGGTCCTGCAGGAGAATTATGAGAGCGAGATTAGTGGGAGATAGTCATCGAACTGTAATGATATGAATGAAAAATGGCCCATAAATTCATTTGTGAATTTAAAAAATCACAGAAACTGAAAGGAAAGCGGAAAAACCCTACGGCGAATGCACTGTCTGCATGCAGTTCACCAAACTGCCTCTGAACACCAGGTGGAGCTCTTCCAACTCAACCACCCCACTGTGTTCGCAGTGCCTCGACTCTGCTCCACAAGTGAAGCGAATGCAGGCAGGGGAAGACCTCAAATGACCTCAGAGTTGGAACAGGCTCCAGAAATCCTGGATTTTAATTTTCCCACTTTACTACAGCTGTAATGTGTGTACAATAAAGATACGGATCAGGGGCTGAAGATTAGCCTATAGAAAGTAGGTTCGGGGGGGGGGTCAGGAGTTTGTTGCGCTGCACTAAAAGTCACTGAAGGGGATAGGAAAATACCAGATTATTCCAGTCAATGAGTGAGAGTTGCTACTCTGCCAAAGCCTCAAAACAGAGGCTAAATGGGGATAATTGAATCTGCCTTGTATTGGAAACATCGCTCAGACAGCAATATTGGAGAAACAGCTCAAAGCCCAACCTTACAGATGTTTACAGCAGATATTATGATATCAATGTATTCAGTGTTTTTACAGAGTGACTCAACCACCTAACCTGTCGCTCTGACGTTTCAGTCTCTCCCTCCTACCTTCTCCGTCACCTCACATCGAAATGGTATATTGCAATGTGCAGTCAGTCAGTCAGTGATACTTTTAGAGTCCACTCAGACAACCACAGTGTGGGCATCCCCTCTATCCCCCTCTGCAGTCGGTAGTCTCTTCTCCCTGTGGGCCGTAGATCATCTCCGACAGACCCCAGGAAATTACAGCGTGGAGAGGAACTTATCGCGAGGCCAGAGTGGCCGTTATAAATCGCCACACTTTTCAGGGAGTTTGCAGGCACCTTGTAGTAGTGGTCTGCTTGGATAAAAACCTGACCCAGACATACACCAACATACAGATATGGGCCAAAGGGGCAAATGCAAACCCAGATGCAGTTATGCACAAACACATACAGAAAAGTGAGACACCAAAACAGACACTCTGTCCTCACACATTTCAATAAATGTCTCTGAAAGTATTAAGCACACATGCATATAAATGAACTGCAAAAGTTTCAGGATAACACAACCTTTTTAGAAAAACACAAATTAGAAGGTAATGAGTGAAACGTTTAACTGAATACCTAATATTTCAATAAAAAGGGAACCTAACCAGTAAGTGGACAGGCCTTGCATTCTGGTGTGAACTGTTATTTTTTTAAGACTTGTGCCCTTTCACCTGGCCCCAAGCCCTAGCCCAGGGTTAAAGTATAATCCAGGTCCTGTGACTACAAAGGCTGGCCCCTGAGGGCCAAGGATTGGCACATTTTTTGAATTGCACTGTCATCTTGAGCCCCGACCGACTGCACATCAAAGGATTACATGGCCAGCCCTCTTCCTTCCACTTGTGTTAAGACAGCAAATGGCCAAACCAATTCCGTCTTCTTCTCTAAAGCATTAAATAAATTGGACTTGCTTTTGGAGAGGAACATTTTGCTTGGGTGAGGAGAGTATGATCTCAGAGAACTTTCAGAATAAACCGCTATCAAATTAAACGGAAACCCGACTATTGGAAATTCACAAAGTTTGTTTTTAGATGTTTTATGTCAGCTCTTATCTTTGAAAATATTAATCTTAAAAGACTAAGTCTCAATATCATTGCTGCTAAAAACGTTCCATAACAGTTTTTGTGCTTTTAACAGCCTTGTAACTCGGCCTTAAATTCCACATTTTGTTTTATAGATTTTCTGTCAATAACGTTTAAAAGAAAAGCACCCTTTGAATTTAAGACCAATTCGCTCGGTTTAAGAGCGGCTTAAATTGATGTTCCCTCCCCCATTTTCACAGGGTGAAGAAGAAGATAAAGAAGAAGGAGAAAAACGTTTTTTGTGAGGCTTCTCTCCTGGCGCGCCACTGTACAAAAGGAAGCAGATTTGCGGAGGAGATGAACCCTGACCTCTAAGCCGCTGAAAGGTCCTCAAAGGCCCAAATACCACCTAATCAATCACATTCCAGGAGCAGTGGTCAGCGGGCCGTGTGGTCGGACTGTAAACGGACACCGGGCCCTGGAAGGGGGGCTTCTAGACTGAACCCCCACCGCCACTTCACTCCAGCCCTCGGAATTCCATGGGGGGCTGTTTCTCTCCCTTCTGGCTGGGGGATCAATTGGGGCCAGAGTGGACACACCAACAGGCATTCATAGTCTAGAAATGAAACTAAACAATGAGCCACTAGCTAACACCCTCCCTTTTTTCTCTTACTTTCCCTATTTCTTCTTTGATGCTGTGGATTCCAGATAAATAAAAACTAAAAGGAAAAGCAGCAGTGACATAGGAGTTGAAACTGGACCAAACGAGGCTATATTGAATTAAGAACCCAGAGCAAAGGTTTACCAGTAATGACAAGCCCCACAAAATTGCTAATTAAATGTACAGCATTCTAGAGGAATGGATAATCAGGTAGAAGCGCTGACTCACTCACAAAGCCAACACCTGTGCAAATAGACAAAGCCCTTATCCAACCAGTTAGGATTTCCAAACACCAGAATAACCATCTGACAACATTCTTGACACAGAAAAAAACACAATTTCACCTACAAACTCAGAAAATGTACCCCTCCCTTTCTTTTTCAGGAATTAACACTGAGCCTTTATCTAGCTTTAGCGCCATTTCATTTTGTGGAGTTTCTGTGACTTGTTAAAGGCCTGACCAGGTTCCATCTATCAAAACAATCCTGCTCCTCTGAAATCTTCTATTAACTGATAAGAACCAGGCCCTCCATGGGAGTAATGGGTCCCACCTGAATTCCCACTTCGCACTGTCATCCACCATCGAGGGAAAACTAGTCCCTTCCGCTGAGGTACAATGCCTCCACATTCCACTCTTTCTCTGCTTCCGTTTCTGTCAGACTCTGGTAAAAAAAAGTCACACAGCATTTCTGTGAGAGATTTAGGCTATGATCCTGAGTCACTCCAGTCACACAGCATTTCTGTGAGAGATTTAGGCTATGATCCTGAGTCACTCCAGTCCACAGCATTTCTGGGAGATATTTAGGCTATGATCCTGAGTCACTCCAGTCCACAGCATTTCTGGGAGAGATTTAGCCTATGATCCTGAGTCACTCCAGTCCACAGCATTTCTGGGAGATATTTAGGCTATGATCCTGAGTCACTCCAGTCCACAGCATTTCTGGGAGAGATTTAGCCTATGATCCTAAGTCACTCCAGTCCACAGCATTTCTGGGAGAGATTTAGGCTGTGATCCTGAGTCACTCCAGTCCACAGCATTTCTGGGAGAGATTTAGCCTATGATCCTGAGTCACTCCAGTCCACAGCATTTCTGGGAGAGATTTAGCCTATGATCCTGAGTCACTCCAGTCCACAGCATTTCTGGGAGAGATTTAGACTGTGATCCTGAGTCACTCAAGTCCACAGCATTTCTGGGAGAGATTTAGCCTTGAGTCACTCCAGTCCACAGGCTGTGCTGTCCACAGCATTTCTGGGAGAGATTTAGGCTGTGATCCTGAGTCACTCAAGTCCACAGCATTTCTGGGAGAGATTTAGGCTATGATCCTGAGTCACTCCAGTCCACAGCATTTCTGGGAGAGATTTAGCCTATGATCCTGAGTCACTCCAGTCCACAGCATTTCTGGGAGAGATTTAGGCTGTGATCCTGAGTCACTCCAGTCACACAGCATTTTGTCAGACTTTGACAAACGCCAGCAATACCCATATTTCAGAGTCACAGTAATATGATTTAATAGGAAAAGCACAAGCGCATCTGGCTTGAAGAGCGGCCCATCTCACTGAGTCTATGGGCCTAATGCCAACACAGAGTAGAGATTTACCGAGGTTAAGCCACCATAATCAATATGACACTGTTAAGTGCACTTTGATTGTGCAGTGCACATTGGAGATGGACATACCTTGGTGCTCCCCCTGGTCTGCAGCTGAGCATTCTCCAAGCCTAAACTGGCTTTTGAATGTCATTGTTCCGGGGACATTAACTTTTATATGATTTGATGAGATGGACAAAGAGAGGATGCTGCGGCCATCTTAAATTGTATTGCTCCTCGCACCATTAGAGTCCAGTCGATTGGCCGGGGGGAGCTAAGGTTTGTGTAATCACACACACCACACACCATCCCATCACAGAACACAGGTAGCGAGCGACGGTGAGCGGCTAAATTGGCCAGTGTGAAACTCATGTCACTAGGCAACCAGATCTGATGGTTCCTTTGTGCGGGGTGAAAGGTTGGAAGTGCTCACACTAATCTCCCCGCTTCACAATTAAATAACAGAAGAGCCATTTCAAACCCCCTCTCCACTTTGTGGCGACAACAGCAAAAAAAGAAAGCAAGTCAACCCCCATCTCTCCTCTACCAATTCCTTCTGTGCTAATCGAAAAGTATTTGCACTGTAAATTAAACGTGGCCTCTTGCGTCACTGTTTTTTTTTACACGATGAAACGCTTCTAAAGAATCCTCAAACGGCTCAAATCTAATTCTGCAGGAAAATTGACTCCCAATACCGCTGTGGACAAAAGGGCCTTGGTTATTGTGATGGCCAGGCAGGCCTCTGTTCCTTCTCCGGCAAAACCTTCCCTATTCAAAGCCCCCACGCCACAAGGGTAATATGTGGCAGGCATATTTCAAGGTGGGAAACCGAGACAAACAGGAAGACAGCCAGGCTACAGTGTTGTGAATGTTAAATCTGGGGGAGTTAATGCGTGTTGGAGACAGGATGGGCTGCTGGGGTCATATTGTAACGTGCTGAGAGACATCTCCGAGAGCGAGGGGGTTTGGCGTCCAGATTGCCAGCTTCTCCAGCTTCCTGCTGGCTTTCTTTTACGGAGCGTGAATCGCCGAACCTCCGGGAGTCCATAATCTCTCCTACGAAACTTTCTCGCCAACAATGTGCCATAAAGCCCGCTTGTACCGAGCGATTCTCCCCGACTGCTCCGCCAAACGGATTCTGATATCCCAATTTGCTGCCAGATCTCCCCCTTCTACAACAGGCTCTTCCTTCACTACCCCCAAAACTGTGTTGTTCCCCATGTTCCCGTGGCGATGCCACAATGCCACCACGACACCTTCTAAGCCGTGACCCAGAGGCTAGAGAACGGAGAGGCCCAGTTGGATACTTCTCACTGGCTGGGGTAGGTGGTGGAAGGAGGCTGTGTCGGTGCACACACACACACACTGCCCCTCGCATAGATGCCTCAAAATGCACGAGGCACAGTCAATAAACGCACAACTCATTGTGGGAATTTACACTTGGCCTAAAGGCTAAACATTCCTGCCACGGCAGATGATTACTTCTGGGTGTTGGCCTGCCGCCGTCCCACCGCATGGTATCCATCAGGCCGGCTGAGCATCCCTACGCCTGGAAAACTCATTTATATCCTATCAGGGGAAAAATTTGTTTGGAGAGGGGAGCAGAGAGAAAAAAACAGGGAGAAGAAGAAGAGACCGTAGTCTAGGTCTGCACTTGATTTAATTTGGTCAATGACTCAGACCACTTGTACACTTCTTATTTTGGGAAGTGAGTGAGCGAGATGGAGGGAGAAAAAAAAGTTCTGTCTAGGAGAGCAGAGAGAAGAGGAGCGTTGCGTTTAAGGCCTTTTTAGGGCTGCAGAAGAGGTTGATAGATCCACTATTAAAATGTGTATTTGTTTATGTGTATCCCCATTAGCTTTTGCAGAAGCAGCATCTACTCCTCCTGGGGTCCAGAAAAAACACAACACACTGGTACACTGATAGACAAGGACAGTCACACACATTACAAATACAACGATATTCAAACAAAATAAAGAATAAAACTTTTTAAAAACTGTGTGTCCCCTCCCAGTCCCCGCCGTTCCAAGAGACCTTTCATCTTTTTTTTAAAGGTAATTCTGCTGTTTGGGTAATTGGAGATGGAAGGGAGTCACAGACCGTGGCTCTGTATAATAGTGTGTTGCTGTATTCGTTTTGGACTTGGGGACTGTGGAGAGACCCCTGGTGGCATGTATTGTGAGGTATCTATGGGTGTCGGAGCTGAATGTTATTTGATTATACTGACAATCTGGAATTTTCAGCACAGTAATACTTCTGATAAAAACTAGAAGAGAAGCAGCTAAGTCACCTCAACCTGGAAAGACTGGCTTGCATTTTGTTGATGTTAGTTCTGTATATGTGTTACAGGGTTAGTTATGTTTTCACTTGACACTGCAGAAATATGTTTTTGATGTTTATGTATTCCTATTTGTTGAATGAATTTACATATCAGTAAGGTGTTATGCCATTGGTCATACATGCAGATAGAGGGAGACCGCAAACTTAAATTCTTCCCAGTCTGATATGGACAGGCAAGTGGTACAGTAGGTCACACTCTGAAACGTCTATTTTCATATCTACAATGTGTACTATGTTACATGTTCTGATGTGTATATATTTCTGTTTTAGTCATTTAGAAAACTCTTTTCCAGACCGACTTACAGGAGCAATTAGGGTCTAGTGCCTTGCTCAAGGGCCCATCAACATTTTTCACCTAGTTGGTTAGGGGATTGGAACCAGCGACCTGCGGTTACTGGCCAAACCACTTAACCACTAGACAACGTGTGTGCTATCCTGGGATCTGTTTTTTTATGTTATTGCAGTAAGAGATGAGTTAGCATGCACCTCTAATTGTAGTGGCCACATTAGCTCCCTGCTAATTCACTTATTTCCATGCTAACAGACCAATCACAAATCTACAGCCATATGGTTGTCCTGCACATCTAATGTGCTTCTTTGTGTCTATAGTCAGGTACTTACGTTTGTTGTATTTTGTACTATTTTTGTCACGGTTATGATGTTTGATTACAAAATGACCCGTCTGATATTGACACGCAAGCGAATAAACATCCGTCAACTGGGCTCGACTGGCTGGACAGAGTTACAAAGTACAATCACATCTGTTACACTGGTGACGAGACTTTGCGTCTTTGCTGGACATCTGTTACATGTGCAGTTACGGGCAAGACGTACTGCTCACTTTTGAGCCAGTTGCAGCTTTGCTGGGTCTTCCTTTGATGGGACAAGCCTAGAGCCTGAACAACTAGTGTATTTGATGTGTCAAAAAACACAACTATTTTTTAGAACAAACATACCCAACCCATCTTCACAATAACTTTGTCAATATGACTTGACCATCCAATGTTAAACCAAGGAGTTTATTTATTTTTATTCAACTAAGCAAGTCAGTTAAGAACAAATTCTTATTTACAATGATGACCTACCCCAGCTAAACCCTAACCCGGAGGACGCTGGGCCAGTTATGCGCCGCCCTATGGGACTCCCAATCACGGCCAGTTGTGAATCGAACCAGGATCTGTAGTGACACCTCTAGCACTGAGATGAAGTGCCTTATACCACTGCACCACTCGGGAGCCCATGAAAAGTTCAGCTTCCTCAACTTGCTCAATGGTCACACACTTTTTACACAATTCCAGATGAGATTTAGGTCTTTGAGACTGTTTTGAACCAAATACAATGCTTTTAGTTGTAGAAGTATTTAAAACCAGTGCATTATTAAATCACCCATTCTGATACTGGCTCCTTATTTAGAATGTCAGTGACCTCACTGGCTTTGGGTGCTGACATGTAGAGAGTGGAATCATCTGAAGACATAGTCATTCTAGCATCTTGTAAGACCGGTGTCAAGTCATTTAGAAAAATAGAGAAGAGTAATGGCCCAAGGCAACTGCAATAACACAGATTCAGACAGACAGTCAGCTGAAAGATTTCTTTAACTGCACTTTAGCAAATGTTACCCATACTGCATAGCACAACTGTTTTAACTGGGACAGTGGGAGGTTTGGGTTTCAATGCTTGGCCTATGTCACCTGTTAAACTTCTCCCGCAAAGTCAAATGACCCTGACGTATTCTCACTCGCTTTCAGTCTTTTCACTTATCAAGAGCTTTCACACAGGATGATGAATGAAAAAGGACTGGGCAAAACTAGAGAAGGTGAAAACAAAATGGGAATGGTTGAGTTCTGATTACCAGTAACATCAAAAGGAGATTCTCCTCTTTCAATCAGAAGGGGGTCAGTCTGGGTGAGCCCATTCTTGTGGTATATTTAGGAGATACAGTATCCCTCCCTCTGAACCCTGTGACCTTCGGTGGGAACCAGGCATCACCTGGGAGGAAGGACCATCAAGGGGACCAATCCCAGCCTCTCTACAGTGACGGACAGTTTAGCCGTCACATCAACTGTCACTCCGGGTCTCACAAGGACACATATCTCTGCATTACACCTGATGACCAAACAGGGGACAAATACTATTACATCAGCCAAAAGTGTCCGTGCAATTCATAGTGGTTTATAAGGACACAAAAATCTACACAATACATACACAGTACACTTTTATGACAACTATGCCTCAATAGGGTACTATGAAGGGACAAAGACATTTGCTACAAGTGCACTCCACTGTGGTTTACAATACGATACCTGCGTCGACCCTGAGTGCCCTCCACGGGAGGGAGTCAGACATACAAATGGGTAATCTGCCGGAGTGAAGGACAGCTTGCTCAATAATGAATGGCTAGTGAAATATGGTGGCTAGCGTCTAGCCATGCTCATCAGCATTACTGCGCACCTGATGACCACAGCAGGGGGGCATTCATGACGCTAACGCGACAATCAAAAATGAAACGCTACCCAATAACCTTCATGTACCTCCAGTTACTATTTCTAGACTGTTTGTGCTGAATAAACGTGGTTAATGTCGGTGTGGTAATACATCTATTTATTCAAACCTTGATTTCCACATAAACACGGCAGAATTTAAGATCTTTCAGGCAAACAGAAACGCTTCATACCAAGGCTATGTGGGAAGCACACGCACGCACTATCCATTGTGGCTCTAATGCTCACTGACAACTTAATAACGTCACAATTAACTAAATGCTAAACAGACGCTCCCATTCACCTAATGTGATTGAGATAATCAACACTTTTGACGTGACCCCTGTGCACCGGTGGCAACGGTCCAATTTAGGAGAGTCACATGGGAAGGGTGTGTGTGGGGACTGATTGGGAGGCCACCAGTGTGAACATTTTCAGATGTGGGAGAGAAAAACAAAGTAGGGGTGGGAGGGAAAGCGAGAGAAAGAAGGAAAGAGGCCTCATGGTTTATTTTCTCCCTGTGCCATAACACAGGCGTGTTGTCCTCCCTTTTCTCTCACTCACTGTCCAAACTATTTCTGTCTTGAGAAAGAAACTGTTTACTCTGTGGCCCGGTCGCTGGAGTCACGCCGTGTTCCCACCGGCTAAACCCACTGTTGCCTCTCCAAAATGTTTAGCATATTTTCCCTGTAACACAAGACTTAAAAAGGAGGGGAGGAAAAGGGGGGGAGGGATAGAAAAGGAGGGGTAGTCCCTTCTATTATTTAGGGATCTTCACTGAGGAGCGGTCAGAGTGCTTGTCTATAAACATG
Source organism: Oncorhynchus keta (assembly GCF_023373465.1). Classification (NCBI taxonomy): domain Eukaryota; kingdom Metazoa; phylum Chordata; class Actinopteri; order Salmoniformes; family Salmonidae; genus Oncorhynchus; species Oncorhynchus keta. Next base: position 18,418,084 of record NC_068432.1, on the reverse strand, counting down.
ACTACCACCATCTCATAGAAAACATGTTGCTTGGCCTCCCGAGTGGCGCAGTGGTCTAAGACACTGCATCACAGTGCTAGCTGTGCCACTAGAGATTCTGGGTTCGAGTCCAGGCTCTGTCGCAGGAGACCCGTGGGGTGGCGCACAATTGGCCCAGCGTCGTCCGAGATAGGGGACGGTTTGGCCGGCAGAGGTGTCCTTGTCACAATCGCGCACTAGCGACTCCTGTGGTGGGCCGGGCGCAGTGCACGCTTACACGGTCACCAGGTGCACTGTGTTTCCTGACACATTGGTGCAGCTGGCTTCCGGTTTAAGTGGGCATTGTGTCAAGATCCTCCGATACACAACCCACACTAGTGTATCGGAGGATAAACAGCTCTCGACCTTTGACTCCGAGTCCGTACGGGAGTTGCAGCGATGAGACAAAACTGCAACTACCAATTGGATTACCACAAAATTGGGGAGAAAACAGGGTAAAAACCTCCACCCTGCTTCGCTTCCAAACTTGGACATAATCAGATGAGCTTTCAATGCCAGAAGGTGACATTTGGATAATTTGCATGATCGGCAAAAGCACCCAATTCTAGAGGGGGGCAAAAACTGACAGTGCAGATGTAGATGCATTGATGGCACTCATATTACATCATCAAGCTCAAAAGTCATATCAGGACATGGAATCCCTCTCCTCCTAGTTCAAACCATTAAGATGTGTCTTGTGTGAGAGGGGTGTGTCCTTCAAGCTTGTTGCTAAATGATCAATGTCAGGTGCTATAATGTGATTCCACCAGTGACTTGTGAGGTGGAGATGGAACCCTCCGGAGCTATACGAGAGGTGATATACAGTGCCTTCGGAAAGTATTTAGACCCTTGAATCTTTCCACATTTTGTTAAGTTACAGCCTTATTCTAAAATTGATTAAAAAAAAATTAAACAGCAATGTACACACAATACCCCACGACGACAAAGTGAACAGGTTTTTAGAATTTTTTGCATTTTTATATATTTTTTTTAACCAGAAATTCCTTATTTACATAAGTATTCAGTTCCTTCGATATGACACTCAAAATTGAGCTCAGGTGCATCCTGTTTACATTGATCATCCTTGAAATGCTTCTACAATTTGACTGAATTCCACCTGTGGTAAATTCAATTGATTGGACATGATTTGGAAAGGCACACACCTGTCTATATAAAGTTCCACAGTTGACAGTGCATGTCAGAGCAGAAACCAAGCCACAAGGTCGAAGGAATTGTCCGTAGAGCTCCGAGACAGGATTGTGTTGAGGCACAGATCTGGGGAAACATTTCTGCAGCATTGAAGGTCCCCAAGAACAGCGGCCTCCATCATTCTTAACTCTTCCTAGAGCCACTCCCCAGTAAAAGGCACATGACAGCCTGCTTGGGGTTTGCCAAAAGGCACCTAAAGATTCTCAGACCATGAGAAACAAGATTCTATAGTCTGATGAAACAAAGATTGGACTCTTTGGCCTGAATGTCTGGAGGAAACCTTGCACCATCCCTACAGTGACACATGGTGGTGGCAGCATCATGCTGTGGGGAGGTTTTTCATCAGCAGGGAGACTAGTCAGGATCGAGGCAAAGACGAACTGAGCAAAGTACAGCAAGATCCTTGATGAAAACCTGTTCCAGAGGACTCAAGCTCAGACTGGGGCAAAGGTTCACCTTCCAACAGGACCTTCCTAAGCACACAGCAAAGACAACACAGGAGTGGATTCCGAACAAGTCTCTGAATGTCCTTGAGTGGCCCAGCCAGAGCCCGGACTTGAACCCGATTGAACATCTCTGGAGAGACCGGAAAATAGCTGTGCAGCAAAGCTCCCCATCCAGCCTGACAGAGTTTGAGAGGATCTGCAGAGAAGAATGGGAGAAACTCCCCAAATACAGGTGTGCCATCCTTGCCTGCCTGGTTGGCCTTCTCTCTCTCTACCGCACCTGCTGTCTCTAACTGAATGCTCGGCTATGAAAAATCAACTGACATTTACTGCTGAGGTGCTGACCTGTTGCAACCTCTACAACCACTGTGATTATTATTATTTGACCCTGCTGGTCATCTATGAACATTTGAACATCTTGGCCATGTACTGTTATCTCCACCCGGCACAGCCAGAAGAGGACTGGCCACCCCACAGAGCCTGGTTCCTCTCTAGGTTTCTTCTTAGGTTCTTGCCTTTCTAGGCAGCTTTTCCTAGCCACCGTGCTTCTAGACCTGCATTGTTTGCTGTTTGGGATTTTAGGAGTTTCTGTGTAGCACAAACTTCGGCTGATGTAAAAAGGGCTTCATTTGATTGATTGAAATTGGATTGTAGTGTCATACCCAAGATACGACTCGAGGCTGTAATCGCTACCGAAGGTGCTTCAACAAAGTACTGAGTAAAGGGTCTGAATACTTATGGTAATGTGATATTTCAGTTTTAAATCTTTTATAACTTAACAGACATTTCTTTTGCTTCGTCATTATGGGTATTGTGTGTAGATTGATGAGGGGGAAAAAACACATTTAAAATCAACTTCAGAATAAGGCTGTAACATAAAATGTGGAAAAAGTAAAGGGGTCAGAATGCTTTCCGAAGGCGCTGTAGGTGGGAGTCGGGTTGGGCTGCCCTTAAAAAGGAATTAAGCCAGACCAGGGCAGTAACCTACTGCGTGAACACATACATGCATGTGTTCATACTGTGCATGTTCGGAGTAATGTACATGCATGCACAGGGATATAACCTAACCTAAGCACATACCAACTAACACTAAATATAAAGCCTGTTTCACAAGCAGTGTGAGTCTGAGCGGCTAAAGAAGCACCGTGGCAGCTGATACTTCTGACGTCAACTAGCCAGAAGGGATGCCACAATAGTGCCCATTGAAAGAGCAGCATTACCCAGAAATGGGCATGACTTCAGGGCCAAATATTGTCATTTGAGAACAACAACCCTTGCTGCCAAGCAGCCGCTCAGATAACATCTGGCTTTGATGGTCAACAATGTTTCACCCTCCTATGTTTTCCTCGGTCTGGTGTTCGACCCCTGTGCAAAAACAGTGTTTTATATTTCATTATTATTACAGCCATTACAAAGGAAAATAATAGGTCCCCATTTGCACAATAACTAATATTATCTTTATAAAACAATATTCTTATTTCAAGTCTTACATTCCAAATGTACAGTGCACATGTAAAGAAAAAAAACCCCAGACAGTTTGACAGAGTATTTCAGATGCGGGGGGAGGGGGGGGGGCGATGACTGCGCGAGGGGAATAGGCCTTCGCTCTCTGCCCCTCTGTACCCTCTCTGTCAGCAGGAGTCTGAGACCCGGACATTTACAGCGCCACGTAAAACTCTGGTCATCCTAAACACCACCTCCATGTCGACGGCCATTAACTATTTACATAGCGGGTGCGACACAGTCACACAACCACCGGACTGTGGACCGAGGGGGTAGAAGGTGAGTGGGGAGGAGGAAATCTCTAGCTGTTAAGTAACTGTTTTCTCTGGGGTTGGATGGACACAGCAGCTCTCAGAGGAGCACTTTTCTTACTTTGAAAAAGGTGTATATTACATCTCATTGTGAACTTTGAGTCATTCAAACATTTCTGTATAGCAGAGTGAGAGTAAACAGAACAGGGATTCCTCACCGTTCACTCACCTCTCAATCTCACCTTACATGAGTCATGCTTAATGGAAACGTTGTTCTAAACGGTTTCAAGTATGAGTAATCCCCTTCCTGACAGTGTACAGTAAGTTATGTATTGCCACACAGGCATACACAGAGCCGCACACAAACAGAATAAGGTGACAACCCATTTTCCAGAGCTAGTAAACTGAGTAAAGCTAAGCATATGGGTGAGCATATTGAGGGATGGAGCCGGCGTATCAGCCTAGCCATGCGTTACAGCACATTTTAAAATATAAGCCTGGCGGGCCTCGGGGGAGACTGGCCTCACTGCTGTTCCAATACCTGGCAGGAAGACAAGTCGTGCTGCCCATTTTTCTAGACCAGACTGGAATGCTATATTTAGAGCTGCATTCCTTTCTGCTGGTATGCCTGTCCAATCATTAGCCTTGTTTAACCCCTCTTCACTCAGAGACCCTCGAGTTGGTCAATGCCGCTCCGGAGGCCCCAGCCACTGTCAAATAGGGGGCCTGCTCAAGTGGGGCTAGCCCTGAGACACGAGTGTCAAAAAATGCGGGGCCAACAAGAATGCTCCGGAAAGTTGTTCGAGTCAGGCTTGGATGAGACGTGTCAATGCCTTCATGATACGGGGTGTCACATAGTCCATCCTGATTCTGTTTGGGTATTTTTCTACTGCAGTACACAGAGGAGTCCCCCCCATTTCAAATACAAAACAGAGCATGACTTCCCTGCAGGTTGAGTAACATCACCCTAACAATGGCTAACTCTCAATGAGCACAACAAAACTATATTTACTGAAAAAGTTTCCATTGGAGAAAAAAAAAAAGGAAGAGATAAATGTATCACTTGGGAAGACATTGAGGTTGATATAGTGACAGGAGAACATTGCTTGAATCACATTACCAGTCCATAGTCCTGAAAGAGGATGGCTTGTTGTTTGTTTGGCCAGTCACATAAGTGTGGAGTGATAGAATGGCTGTAACCCAGTAAACCGCGGGTCACACACATCAATGCTACACACCAGAGGTTGTGACCCATCTGACACACTCTGGAGTCCAACAGTCACAACAACCCTAGTCACCCTTCACACAGTATCAAGCAGCGGTGGATCAACACACTGAGTGGAGGGAAACCCGACTCGGGACATATATGACTGAGTGATCTTTGGAATCTGCTGGCAAGACGTCGCCATCCTCATCCTCCTGTCGCTGATGAACCAGACTGGCTTGCCAAGTGAAAGGCAACCCCACCGTCCAGTCCCGTATCGATTACCACTCTGCTTTATTAAAAGGCCTGATATGATCCAGTCCCATCCAGCCAGTGGACGGTCGGTCCCAGGTCTGGGTGTCTCTTCCCTTCCCCCTCTCTGGCATCCAGGCTGTGTCATCAGGCTGAGGGAGCCCATGTGCCAGGGAAGATTCCAGACCCTCACCTTCCACTGGCCACTGTGACGCGAGCCAACCGGCTTATAAACATAACTCAGGGGGGTTCGGCTTTATGCCAGAAGCCATGCATGTGGATATGTTCACCACTGAGTCTTTCTGCTTCGGTCAGCGGCAAGCGCCACAATACATCACCTATTGTAGATACACAGTGGTGTAAAAACAACTAAGACTTAATAATGAGCAACTAGCATTAAGGTCAACTAGCATTAGACGTTACTCAATATACTTCAGACCATTTAGGCACACTAAAATGCATGTGTTTTTTTGGGCCATATTTATAGCTATCAATCTGACCTGTTTCGCCTGAATTGGTTCAAACTTTAAGCTCAAGAGCATACTGTAGACACTTGCACAACAGACACAGACATAGATGGGTGTACAAGACCATGGTGGGAGTGGAGCAACTGTTTCAAAGAGATCACAATCTCCCTAACACACAGAGTGATGGGGGAACATGTGTAAAGCCTTATTGAAGCAGATGCGGGATGTGTTCTTACATGTGTGGATCTGTCTGTGAGCCTCCAGAGCATCCTCCTTCTGAAACTGGGCCCCACACTGGTCACAGACAATGGCCTTCTCACCAGCTGCAACACAGGAGAGGAGACAGGAGGGTGTCAAATATGGATGGTGTTTATAGACCGTATATGAATAGAAAAAGGTGTGTACAGCAGTAGTTATGTAGGATGACATAATATGGTTCCTACAGTGTAGTTGGCTTAACTCTACTTGCGTAGTACAGCATGTGGGGTAGTGCTACATAGCCTTCAGAACAGCCATACCATTTTTGTGTAGTGAAAACATGTATTTAAATTAACAAACTGATACTGCCAAGAGCAGAGCAGAGTGCAGGTTTTTCTTTTAAAGATATCATAAACAACTATTCCCACGCACCTATAACAAGCAAACTCAGATGTATAAGTGATGTTCCTATTTTTGAAAATTGGTATTGACATAGCACTGAATATTACATGAGCCATTGTGTCTGAGCAGCTTTATTAGTGCAGTATGGGAACATGTGCCAACGTTGGGCCTCTTCTCTTCACACTGCACTTCTACAATCCAATTCAGTTCAGTAAACTTGATTTATTCCCCAGCCAGGGACAATAACAAAATAATGTTTATTGAATTGAACTGTATGAGTGCAGCATGAGGAGCAGAGGTATTTATCAAAACACAAACAGGGGGTGCTATGGGAGCACGTCAAGGCTCACTAACTCGCTGTCCTGCTCCACCCAGATATCAAACAGGTGTGTTCGGTGTTCCTGTGTGGTCCTGATCCCAGGACAATGAGAACCCTAAACCAGACCTTGGTTGTTCTGTTCTTGGCATCGTCTCCAAGGGTTACGACACCCTCCGGCAGCAGCAAATCAAAACAGGAAGTTAATTCTCATAACTTTTTTTGGTCTCCGAGATGGAGAGAAACTGGGTGTCGGTTTCGCAACACTATTACAAAACAGCTACACTGTTAGTCTGAGGAAGACAAGTTACACTGAGGCATGATGGACAAGATGGAGTTGTACATTTGCCAGTTACTTATGTAACTTATGTAACTGTTTGAGTGATTGTACTACACCTTAACTGTCATTTCACACACTCACAGCACAAGGCATTAGTTCATATAGCCATTTCTTCTACAGAAATATGGACTTCAGTAGAAAAAAACTTGCCAAAGTAATACCCTTGATTTTCTGCATATTTTAAGGCAACGTATGGCCAGGGATGTTTAATGCAGAGTTGAACATATGGCATAATTTGTCCGTTAAAAGATACTTAACCTTTGGAGAGGGAACCGTGTTCAGGTGAGATAGACAGAATATCACATTTTAAATTTGCATGAATAAAAATCAGCTCCCCCTGCTTCTTCCAGAGCCCAATGGAGATTATTGGATATTATAGGGTCAGGAGTCTTTCCTGGTTGGGTCACATGGTCTAGAACACATGTAGGCAATTAGATTCAGCTGCCAGACAATTTGAGGATGGTCTGGAGGCAGGAACTTAATTATAATAATTTGTAAAATTACCATAATTAAGGCCAAAAAGAGATGATTTTCAAATACAATAATTTCATACCTTGATTACATTGAGACATGATAATGTTTATTTTATTTGCGGGAATACAATAGATTAAAATCCTTTTTATCTGAATTCTTAAGAGATTTTAGTGTCTTTTGACCAAATACAAAAAAAAATAAAAAAATATGAAAAATAAATGTATTATTTATGCCGGTTTTGGCCCGCCGTTCACCTGTTGCCGACCACTGGTCTAGAAAAACTCCTGGCCCTAGCATTGACTATAATGCTTTTTTGACTGCTAGCTTCATTCAATGTACTGTAACCATGAGCAGCCCTCACTAAAAGGCGCCATGAGCCAATTCAATCTTTACCTGGAGGGATCCAGCACAGCGCAGGCTTAGTGAACCGGGGCCCCACAAATGGCACAACACTAACCGCTCCCCAGGGAGGCTGAAGTGTACACCCTGGCACATGGACATAAATCCTTAGAGGAAGTGGCGGCGTGACGCCCGTGTCTTTATGTGGACAAAACCTCCGTGGCACCTTATTGGTGTGGGTCATTACTGTCTGAGTGGGGAGGAGGACCGTTAGAGGGGTCACAGCACCCAGTCAGTCAGCCACCCAGCTGGCAGGCAGGACCTGTTCAGGAGGCCACTGAAAAACCCTAACCCAAATTAAAGTGAAACATTTTCATTCCCTTTCCTACTTATTTTGTCAATAGAAGGCATCTCGTAGCCAGCTAGAGGAGAGGTGAGAGAAACTCCTGCCTGGCACAGTGCCCCCCCTCCCCCGACCCTCTGCCCCGGGTAGTGCCGTGGAAGCACCAACTCTGCGGCTCAAAATAACTGCCTGCCTCTCCAGAGAGAGAAAGAAAGAAGTGGCTATAAAATAATTGTTCTCTAACAACCCTTGCTTCCTCTCTCCTTGGCCTCCCTCCTTCAAGTTGCCACAACCGGGCCCTAACCTGACATAATGGGCCTTGCACAACTGTTGCTTCGAATAACCCAGGGAAAAGGAGGGGGAGTGGGGGTTTGTGCCACGTGCCACGGACGGACACTTTTTGCTTCCTCCTCTGTAATATTGCACAACATATTTTGGCAGCGAGATTTTTTGTGTTTCAAAAGAAACAGAACACTTTGTTTATGGCCTTGCGTGGCGGCCGTGTCGAGAGGAAGCCTCCTCCTCCTTAGGGAGATGGGATATGCAAAAAAACACATTTCCAATTCAGACAGGCATATAATACACACGTGTACATGTGTGAAATAGGACAAATATAAGCACCTACCAAATTATTATTAAAACAAAGTCACGGCACAGATTGGAGGGAGGTGGGGGGGTGGTGGGGGAACTCGAGCTATGCGAAGAGTGGTCGTGGTGGGAGGGCTACAGTGTGTGTTTGTGTAAGGGGGCGGGGGGGGTTACACCTGATTGGAAGTGCCAGTAGCCCACCCCACGGTGTGTCTGTGCTAACCCAATCTAACGGAGCCCATCCGCACCGCCACACACACAGCCTACCCTCAATGTGATCGCATAACTATGCCATTCATCTGCACTTCTCAGACAGAAGATGCAGTTTGTTCCTTTTCTGGAGAGGCAGAGAGAGAGCATGAGAGAAAGAGCGAGAGAGAGAGAGCGAGAGAAAGAGAGAGAGAGAGAAAGGGGGCAGATCGAGAGAGAGAGGGGGGGGGGGTATTTGAGCAGACAAACACAGAAACCAACAAAAACACAGCCTGGCTGTTCGGTGAGCCTACACAAATGGGTTACGCAAGACAGTACACTGGGTGCAAAAAAAAACCCCACACACACACATCCGTCAGAACAATGAGTACAGACACCACGCTCTCCCTTTTTTCCTTTCTCCCTCTCCTCTCCCTTCAGCGGTAACGAGCTGTGCTGTACAGTTTTATTTACACTACCCTCTTATCAGTCACAGAACAGTACGGAGACTGCCAATTGGAAAGGACAGCCCAGAACTGTGTGTTCCCTCGCTCAAGTAGATGTGTACCGCAGGCAGCACATTTTTTATCAACCAAGACGAAAATCCTGGGCCGCAGCCAGGATTCCTCTCAAAACACACACACACACACACGCACACATGAGAGTATTACGCACGCACAGACACGACACACATAGACCAAGGGCACACAGCACTGACTAACAAACATATACAGTAATTTATACAAATAGACATACAGCTACCCATAGACACGTGTAGCACAGACAGACAGACAAAATACTCGGATACTCGGAATTACACGATTGTGTAAGCAAACACTGTACAGTAGATAAGATAAAACTGTTTTCCCTCTTGCAAATCCTGACCATAAGGACATGGGAGAGCGGTTAGCTGGTTTACAATGATATTGTTATCAGCAGGGGGGGAAAACAGAAATAAAAACAGAAAATCTTCAGGCCACATGACAGTTTTATGGTCTACTGCTCAGAACGAGGATGTCTAGAGACGAGGAAAGCAGACAAATATTGACTTGCCGAATGTGAGGGCGTGTGCGTGCACACAGACACACACCAAAGCAGTCTCTGAATTCAAACCCTCAAAATGGATGCGCTTCAGCACAATCAGTCACCCTTGTTTTTCGCTGCTCAAATCTCTTAATCCATTTTGCCTGCAAACCAAATTTGTCTGTCCAGTAGGTCACAGACAGGCTTTTTTCTCCCTCGCCCTCTCTGTTGCTCGCTCTTTCCTCTGTACAATAAAGCTATTTTCAGTGCTCTTGCCTTGGGGAGACTAGGGGCATCTCAGTCCACATAACCCCCCCCCGTCCTGACGTCAGTCAGAGCCTTGTTCAGGCAGTACACTAGTCTGAGCCTCAGCCTTGTCTGGGCCTTTGAAGGCCAGATTGCCTGCCTGCTTGTCATATCAGCCACACTAACTCACATCCTCCCTACCTCCCAATCCTTCCAGCCCACCAAACTACTAGGGCCGGGACGATACTGGTATCGTGATACTTGTTAAAGAAACAAAGCGGATTTAACTTATTTTGGAAAACAGCCCAAACGTTGGAAACAAAACATCATTATGTTGTCATCCAGAGTCAATTATTTATTTTCCGAGCTATAGCACACTATATTTTACATACAGCAGGTTTAAAAAAAGCTGTGCGTTCATTTTTGCCATGGTACAATATTATGATACTGGTATCACAACCCTACAAACTACCTTTCACTCTTCGTCCCCAACACCTTCCCCCTCTCTGCCACAGAGGTGAAAGTTTCCATGTGTTCTCCGGCTTTACCTACTCCCCATTTTGTTCCGGAAGTGGGTTGCTAGACGTTCTTAAGTTATGACATGTTGGCGTGTTCCCCCTCGGTCCGGCGCGCTCGGACACAAAGGCCTCTTAAAGCTTTGGGGAGGAAACATGAGCCGGGCCGGGGAGCGGAGAGAGGACCCACTGGGGCTTTGCTGGTGTGAAGTGGCAGGAAATGAGGACGGGACCTCCTGAAGTCAGTCCGGCTGGCTGCCCCTGTTCCCCCTCTGCTCCCTCCAACACAGGGGCCATTCCTCAAGGAAGACTTCCATTCCTCAAGGCAAAAAGGCCTGATTTGAATAGCCTTGGTCTCCACAATAGACGGAGACCAACTCCTAATGCGGAGGTCAGGCCAGTTTGGGCCAGCTGTCAAAAGCGACCGTTGGAATGACAGAAACAAAATGGCTTGTTAGGGTAAGACAGCTTTCATTTGAATGGTTTGATGTGAGTGGATGCAGTTCTCCCTTTACATTCAAACCAGGTTAATTGAAGCAACACAGACAGGCCACTGGTGCGTAAACGCAGGCCTAAATGTACACCAATGTACAAAAGTCCCATCCACAGTTCAGAAAATGGTGGCCATGATTAGTGGGGGACCGTTTCTATATCAAACATCTCTAGACCCAGAGCTAGTCAGTGTCACTCCCCTGGCCTGGGAAGGTCATGGAATGTTCCAGGACATAAACACTTCTTTGAACTGTTGGAGCTGAGCGATAACCGTTGGATTTGGTTCTTTGGCGAGGGGACGGGAGGCGGCAGCTTTTTTCCATATGAACCTGAGAGTCTGACCACGAGGTGAACCCTCGGCCCCCATGACTATTGCAGGACACAGAAAACCCGCTGGATACAGCAATTGACATGTCTTTACAGTGCTGTAAATGCCTTTATTGCTTAGGAGAAATAGATGGAAGGAAGGGGGGGGCGTTTTCGGTTGTCATTTGCCAGCCTTTATATTTGGCCTGGGGAAAAGATGACTGTGTGAAGCCGGTTCCAACAGACGCCTCTAGATGCCTTTTAACAGTACCAGTCAAAAGAAACAGCCAATGTAAAAGAGTCCAGCCACTAAAAAGCAACCAAAGACCGGGCAACCTGCTATTCAAATGTAACAAAAGACAACAAGCTGTGGCCATAAAAGACAATCATGTGGTGCTGCTGTATTTGAGCCAGTATCGCAAAGATGGCATGAACAATTGGTTCAGAAGCTGTAGAAATGCTGCACAGTTCCTGACAAATGGGTGCTACAGTGTATGCAGTGAAACAAAATGGTCACAGGGCTAGAAAGGGGAAACTGAAACGATGGCAGAGCCTGCTGCATACGCGCTCTCTCCACAAGTCAATAACCTGTAAAGATTTGGCATTTAGGGCCCATTATTTCCTGCTTTCAAGTCACACGTTGTCAAAGGAACTACTGGGTTTATTAAGGCCAGAGTAGAGTTAGGATGCCTGGGGGGTGGGGGCTGTAGGCAACAATTACCTCTGGGACAGTAAATGAGACAGAAAAAGGGAGGGAAAATATTTGTTTTGGGAGGGAAGACGGACAGAAATGTTTAACAGAAGACTTTAAAAATGCACAAATCCGAGATGGTAATAATCCTTTTTCAATGGGATTGTGAGAGTTTCCGTAATACATTGCCAATAGCAAGGGGACTCTATGTACCTGAAGATTTGTTGGTGACAGTAGAACATCACTAATCCAGATTATCCCTTAAAGACGAGAAGTCTGAAATATGTGGACATCTGAAGTGCCAACTAGGAGCACATGGTCGTAGAGCCAACAGAGACAAACTGCCGATATGGCCAAGAAGAGATAATAGGAAATCCAAAAACCAAAACAACTGGAAATGTGGAAAACATGCAGCGTTTAACTACACTCAGGTGCACTGATTTACATACTTGTTTATTTCGTTTGCATCCAAAATGATTTTTCACCCAGTTAAAACACACAAGGTTTTATTGCCTACGAGTTCAAACGGAATGTGATATAAATTATACAAATTCCAAAAGTAAAAGTATTGAGTGAAAAAACTTCACCTTAAATAGTCTTAAAAACCTTCATCTTTGGCCAAGATGTCTGCCAAATGACAAAAGGAGTTTGCTGCTTGCTCTTTCCATTATGTCATTTGTTTTTCTGAGAGAGGGGGGACTGAGCCATAATCTTTCCTAGCAAGAAGAAGTGGAAAAGGGGAAAAAGTAGGGTGAGAGAAAGCGAGAAAAAAAAAGAAAGTCAATTCCATAAACATTTTTTTCTTCACAAAAGTGGACAGTGTGACGGGCCATTAACTTCCTCACTAAAACTTTTTACAATGTCCTGCCACACATTCCAGATCTGCTGCCTTCTTCCTCTGAAGCAGCACCTAGTCAGTCACCCTGCAGTGCACCACAGCACCCAGATATAGTAACGATAGAACCGACACTCGAGAAGTGACAAGCCATTGGCCGAGAGCCAACAAAGGCCAAGAATCAGCTGGGCAAAAATAGGCCAAGCTGCCACTGTACAGTCCTTTTTATACTGAACAAAAATATAAATGCAACATGCAACAATTAACAATTTTACTGAGTTCAGTTCATATAAGGAAATCAGTCAATTTAAATAAATAAATGAGGCACCTAATCTTTAGATTTCACATTACTGGGCAGGGGACCAGCCACGGGTGGGGCTGGCTCCCAAGTGGGTGGTCCTTCTGTAGCACAGTTGGTAGAGCATGGCGCTTGTAACGCCAGGGTAGTGGGTTCGATTCCCGGGACCACCCATACGTAGAATGTATGCACACATGACTGTAAGTCGCTTTGGATAAAAGCGTCTGCTAAATGGCATATATATTATTATATTATTATTATATTATTATTATTATTATTATTATTATTATTATTATTATTATGCCACTGGGGAGCCAAGCCCAGCCATTCAGAATAATTTTTTTCCCCCACAAAAGGGCTTCATTACAAACAGAAATACTCCTCAGTTTCATCAGCTGTCCAGGTGGCTGGTCTCAGACGATCCCACAGGTGAAGGGGCCGGAAGTAGAGGTCATGGGCTGGAGTGGTTACACATGGTCTGCGGTTGTGAGGCTAGTTGGACATACTGCCAAATTCTCCAAAACGACATTGGAGGCAGCTTATGGTAGAGAAATGAACATTCAATTCTCTGGCAACAGCTCTGGTGGACTCCCTCAAAACTTGAGACATCTGTGGCATTGTGTTGTGTGACAAAACTGCATATTTGAGCATCCTTTTATTGTCCCAAGCGCAAGGTGCACCTGTGTAATGATCATGCTCTTTAATTAGCTTCTTGATATGCCACACCTGTCAGGTGGATAGATTATCTTGGCAAAGGAGAAAAGCTCACTAACAGGGATGTTAACAAAATTGTGCACAACATTTGAGAGAAATAATCATTTTGTGCATATAGAACATTTCTGGGATCTTTTATTTCAGCTCATGAAACATGAGACCAAGACTTTACATGTTGCGTTTATATTTTTGTTCAGTATAGTTAATCTATAACTACATTTTTGACACCTGAAGGGATAGTATAGTAGCTCCTTTGACTGTGCTCAGACTTGAAAGGCACTACTGGCTAGACGGCTCATCAATTTAACAGAGAGCAGAAGCATCTCCTCTGAGAGGCTTCCTGAGCCCCAAACGACAGACAGTTTACTCCAGTCAAAAATAGTCCTCCCTCTGCCTGACCACCAAGATTAGTATTCCGAGGCCATTTAATAGTTCGCAACAGTTAGAACATAATATCCACGCTCTGCTTTTATGCTGCACCTCCTAGTGGAATTAGTAGCATAAAAGCAAGCCTTGTGTGTCCTGGCTACTTCCAGATGGCTTTGGGAGTGCTTTTATCTTTTTTTCCCCTCTCTTTCACTTTCTCTCTCCCTTTTTTTTCATACATGAAAGCACCGTCTGCGGATCTTTTCTTAGCGGGTTGATTGTCTCTTCATCCCGAAAATAAAAAAAATTCTTAGAGTATTTCAGAAGGGAGTCTCTTCCATAAATGGGATTCATAGCTTTCTAATCTGTGCTGAGAAATTGATCTAAAACTTTCCCAGAGCTATCGTCCAACTTACATAATGCAATAAAGGCCATGCCTTGGAGGATATTTACTTTCATGGCCATTTACGTGGCAAACAAATCATGCTTTCTTTTCTCGGTTGGCATTGTGGTAGAGTATGACAGAGTTTATTTCCGTCACGAAATGGCCCACAAAGATTAAATCCAACTGGTATATTTTTTAGGGGGGAATGTTGCGACAAGACCAATCTGGCAAATGATGCAAGTGTCGTCAGTGTCATACCATGTTTATAGATGGTAGATTTTCATACAAAATAAATCAAGAACATATTGCATCGATGGTAAGCTTCGGTCTTAACCATGGAACATTTCTGCATACAACAGAATGCTATTTTGCTTGATAGCAATGACAACTACGTGCAAAATATAATTTTCACATGGTTAATGGATTGTCATATAATTGAAGGGTGCAGACTAAATGAAGTCTGGAATGGTGGTCAGGTCTGACATAGCACATTTCCCTAATACCGTTACACAAAAGCCATGCGTTTGCTGTGGTGACAGCTAATAGAAAGACCTAAGTGCATGGTTATGGGATCATTTTAGGACACGCGACAGTGCTCTCCCACACTCACTGGAACCTGCTTAAACACCCAGACTGCCTCGGGTAAAAAAATAAATACTGGCCCAGCTCGACTGGCCCAGCTCTGCCAGTGCCAACAAATTCCTCTCCTAATTTCAGTCACAGATAAACACTAGATAATCTTATAGCCGCTGCAATGTACGATACGTGGTTATGTCATTACAACAACAACATCAGTGTTCTTCTGCTGAGCCAGATAGAGAATCAGTGGCATTTTATGATAAGGGCTGATTTTCATCCTTCCCAGATGTTTTCCTTTTCTGACAAAATCCTTCTAATTGAGATATTTTGATGCGGGTGTGACGTAGTCTGATTAGTCAGGTCACACGTTCTCTCACTCTCCCCAATTTACACCAAGGTTGGTTGTACTCGCTCCAGCCAACGCTGTCCTCTGGGTGAGTAGGTTAACCAGCTGGTTATTATTTTTTGATATGTAGTCAACACAGGCAGCCACAGATACATTAACAGTGATCATTCAGACTGTTTAATATACAGACAGTTTGTCGGGCTGACATGTATAGTTACTAACTGAAGCTTCAACTAGGCTTGGACAGTATACTGTACACCAGGGCATTTTTAAATACCCAGGGTATGATTTTCAATACAAATGGTTTTGAATATTTGTATTTTTAAAGAAACACATGCACGCACACACACTATGTGTAACCCCAGTCAGATGTCTGTCTGTCTCTCCCCCCCCAGCGTGTCTGCGGCTTTCTGGGCGATGAAAGGTAGTGGGCTCCGGGCCTGACAAAAACACCAATCCATACTGGCCACAGGCTCCTCTCCAATCTATTTCTGCTCAGCTGGTTTTAAATGAAGTTATTATGACTCATTAAAATGCCCGCAAGCTTGTGGAAGTCGGCCAATTACGATTTAAATTTAGCCTCTCTCACAACCAAGCGCGCTCCCCCCACTCCTCCCTCCCCTAGCCCCCCGTCCAGTACACTTCTCTGGCTCTTTTTTTGCATTGCTATCCCCCCCCTCCCTTTTCGCCTGTTCCAACCACACATCACTGCTTTTCAACCACAGATTTACAGCTGGTATCAATTCCTTGATCTTTGAACACAAACAGAACCCAATACACAAACAAGTAATTTCTGCCCGGAGACATGCAAACAAATACACACAATAACTTCAAAAAGGGGAGACACCTTGAGTTACGTTGTTTCCTTACGCCTGCAGTTCCAAAAATGTTAGTGAATAAAAAATATCTAACAAAAATAGTCGCCCCTCAATTGCATATACTTTCAGCCCAAAACGTTAACGTTTCCTTGCAAGTATTTTTCTGACTCAAATCATGACCGCTTCACATCACTGCTTCACATCACTGCTTCACATCACTGCTTCACATCACTGCTTCACATCACTGCTTCACATCACTTCCTGAATATTGACTTCCATGTCTTGTTATTAATGGGACAAGGTTGACATTTAAGGGATAAGTGTTGATGCTATCATTCTATTTCGTAATTCTTTATTGCATTCCTCAGAACTTGCTTAGTGATAAGAATGATTATCTCTACCAATAACGCAATACATGGGTGTGTCATTCTGACAGATCTATAGTACCTGCCATTCCCTGTTTGGGCCTTAAGCCCATGTCAAGGATCTTCCACTGAAAATAAAATACCTACGACCACGCAATGAAGTCCACCTGATCCTTGTACAGCCCCCCTTGAGCAACGTTCACCATTCTGGGAATGAGGTGCACTTCTTTTCAAACAGCCCTCCCCCAACCCCAACACAGCATGGTGAACCTAACACATGTTTCTCCCTTGTAGACATGCTTGTGTGCCTTCTCCCCCTCTCTGAAATGTGTGTCGAGGTGCATGTGTGTGTTTTCTGCCATATCACTTGTTCCTTTTCAGCAGAACAAATGAATTGAAACCCCCCTTTCCTTTCCAGTGAGTGACACCCACCCACCCCCTTTCCTCCAGTCTCTGACAGAGAAAAAAAGAAAGGATGAACCATATCCAACATTCTATGGGCTGTGTTCTGTTTTAGAAAGGCACACAGTGTACTGTGCAGCTCATAAAACTCTAAAACATCCTCCAGACGCTGCCGCAATCACCCTCCATCAAAACACTCACTGCACTCACCCTCCACACAAAACACACCATCTCGCATACAAAAATAAGAGCCGGCATCGAGCTGAATACCAAATCAGCCCATTAGAGCACAGGGGCACTCGCTACTTAGCAACCAAAGGGATTTAAAGCTGCAATACCCTGACAACAAAGGAGTAAGGGAGTAAGATCAAGGTCTTTTTTCTACATGGGTATTATGGGCTAGTTGGGAGCTTCCTTGTGGGTTTTCTTTTTAGCACCAGAGATGTTTCTTTAACTAGGTGATGGTTAACGGACAAGTCAATTTTGAATATCCTATTGAATCTTATGAGTAAGGTGTCTTGTCGCCGAGGTAATTCGATGGGGGCTACTTAATTTGAAATAGGTGAAAGCATCGTAAATCATTATGTATCAATATGACTCGATTTAATTGACCTCGTGTTAAGATCTGAAGCCGGGCCAAATGTGTTTTGTAGTACTAGACATAATTATATGAGCGGTACAATGAACGTCGAGAGAGACTCGTTTAGTAAGAACAGTCATAAAAACACACAAGGTCAGATATTGAATGACTAGCGCTCAAGTACCATATAATAGTAGGTTATTGAAACAGGATCCAACTTAGACAACATTCAGTAGTAATTAGTGGTTTACTATAATGACACAAACACTGTAGCACCTCACCTACTGGGGGAATAGTCTAGAAGCTTAAGAGAATCAAGAGAGATGGCCTTAAGGGACAAGCAAACTAAACTGGGCCATCCAGTTCCGTCATAGTGTAACGACAGATGACTAACAGTCAAAGGCGTCACCTCCCATTATGTACAGTACAGTCAAATCAAATTTATTTATAAAGCCCTTTTTACATCAGCAGATGTCAAAGTGCTTATACAGAAACCCGGCCTAAAACCCCAAACAGCAAGCAATGTAGATGTAGGCCATCCTTGTCACATACTGTACAGCCTAGATAGACCATCCCTCTTCCAGAGGCTTATAGAGTGCAGCCAGGTAGATACATTGAGTTCTGGCTAAAATGGGACAGTTTACTGAAAGAACACTATTTCCACCAGTCAAGTCTCATTTCAGGTGGATGGAGGTCTTAACTGGTTCCCTCCTGCCTCTGTGTGTGTGTGTGTGTGTGTGTGTGTGTGTGTGTGTGTGTGTGTGTGTGTGTGTGTGTGAGTGAGAGAGAGAGACTGGAAGCGTTTTTTGATGAGGAGAGAAGTTGCCGGACAATTACTGAGGCCATTATAGCCAGGGACCCAATCGTCTCTTCTGGACCTTTGTAATGGAGGCAGATTTATGCCCCAAATAATTCAAGTGTTGTTTTTAAATAGGGGTTTAATGTACATCAACAGGTCAGGGAAAGTATTATGGGTTTAAACCACAAGAGAGGAGTTAGGGCACACGGCCAAACAGAAGCTTGGCCCATTTATCCATGCCGTCTGTCATCCTGTGCTAATGTACTGGAGGGAGGGAGGAGGGGAGGGAGTAGGGGCGGTGAGCTATGGTTTCAGCTGTTGTGAAAAATATACATGTAAATCACAGGGCATTTTCTTTTCTACTTTTTCCCCCCCAAAACTTTTAATAGAGCTTTTCCTCCACAACCCCCCACCACGTCCCCCCTCCCTGTCCTGATTCACAAGGCCCTTCTCTATTTTGGAATATGTGGCTTGGAAGGCAGTCAAGTTCCATTAATTTCTGGTTTGGGTACAGTATGTTCTTGGACACATCTGCGAGTGATCATAAACACGCTGGAATGCTGGCAGAACATCCAGACCTGCCGGCACAACCATGATGTCATCACTGAGGGAATAGCTGGAGCGGGGCCAAGAAAGCTCCACCGAGCCGCTCCACTATTCTCTACTCCTCGCTCGCTCTCTGTTCTGCTCCCACGGCAGTGAGACAGATGAGAGAGAGAGAAAGAAAGAAAGAAAGAAAGAGAGAAAGAGAGAAAGAGAAACACTTTCACCTGGGTTTTTCTCATCATCCCCCCTACTTCCTCTTTCCCTCTCCCCAGCACTCCGTTTTTCTAAATACCTCACATTTTTCAATGTCTTAATGCTTTAGCCATTTATATGGCGCGCACAAAGAAGTGGGAGCAGGTGTCAGTCAGGTGCACTGAGAGTTAACTAGCAGATTATGTCAGGGTTGATATGAGGGGGGCTGCAGGAAAGAGGGGGAGGTCCAAGATCTTGGCTCGTGGCTCCTCTGCTCTGTAATGGCAACCCAATGTACAGTTTGATATTTAGAGTCAACTTGGTGACATGGACTGGGTCTAAGACAACCTCTGTCAAGGTTTTCTTAGGTTGCCAGAGTGTTAACTTTTAACACTGTCATCCAAGTAAGGGTTAGAGCAGGAAGACCGACAGAAAAGACAATGCTAACAATGGGAGCAGAAGAATCCCCCAGGGCTGATAGTGGGACAAACAGTGAGCCATCGCAGAAATATCTAGCAACCCCAAAACAGGTGACTGTCCTTCCTGAGTGTGGCTGGCTGGCTAACCGAGTTTGAAACCAGCAAAACAAGCTTTGGAGACATTTTTAAGTCAGTGAGGGGGGATAATATGGCAGAGTGAAAATAACAGTATACACACGTAGCCTCAGAGTGGAGGAGGCAAGCTGTACTGTCATGTTCCAGCAAACATGACACTCTTTTCATGATAGTCCACCGGCAGTAATATCCCCCATGTGATCCTGGCTGGGTCTCGCCGTCTGGACGTAATGTGCCTTTGTGTGTCTGTATTAGAGTCCGTGTGGGTTTCTGAGTGCATGCGTGTGTATTTGCAGTGTGTGTCTGTGCGTGGCGAGGGAGGGGGCCTGCTGCCGGACGAGACTGCTCCCTAGCCTAGCTCAGACGGCTGAGCTAATGAAGTCAAGTGAGGCCCAGAGCTGGGTCTCCCTGGAGAATAGAGCCCAGACTTAATCAGGCCGGGGCGGCCAGGACGGGCCTGTTAATGACACAGCCCTGGGAGTCTGGACGGCGTGCACACGTGGCCCTGTGTGTGTCTACTGTATGTCATTTAATCTAGTTTCTGTGTGTGCATGTGTGTGCGCACAGCATGTCTGTCCATTACAACATTCAACCAATTCAGTTTCTCTCAGTACAAGTTTAGTTGGCTTTGCAAGCCAAAGCTCATATAGGGTTTCATTTCTGCCACTTCACAGCCTATACAGTTGGTTAATCTGTGAACTCTTGGCTGTTACTGTAAACAGAGGATTAGAGCTTTTGGATCTAAAAAAGACGTTGAGATAAAAACTTGCTTTGATGGTGCATTATTTCCGCTCACTGAGCCTGAACAGGTTTGGAGAAGAGGAATAATTACATCATATAAAGCATCCATGTGCTTTACAAAATGTAACTATAAATCACCTAAGTCTGTGGGCCAACTGGTCCCAAGACTATTCCACAACACTCTACCAAAAGGGATACCAGGGCATCTCACATCACACCTCCTAAAGGGCCTGAGTTTCTCCCTTCCCTGTTGCCAAACAGCTGAGTCACTGTTCCTCCAGGCCACTCTGCCTTCCCCTCGCGGGCTCCCAGGACACGGTGACCTTAACTTGGGGAAAAACACAGGCACACGCCACTTCTTTATTGGGCCCACGGCCCACCGAGGCCCACTCATCAGCTTACCATATCGGTGCTAGACATCCACCAGACTCCTCTTACATTCAACAGTTACCCCCCCCCTCTGATGGCTCAACCACCGCCACGGCAAACACTAACTGCTCGACAGACAATAATACATTAAAAAAATCCCCACTCATAACAAACACTAGAAAAAAAAACTGGCACAAGACTCACTGTACATACTGTACCCTCGGCTGTGGCAGGCAGCCCAGACTGGCGAGCCGCCAAGTCCCCGATAAAACAAGCACACAGAGGGAGAGAGAGAGAGACAGAGAGACAGAGAGAGAGAGACAGACCGAGAGAAAGAGACAGAGAGAGAAAGGGAAAAAGAGAGAGAGAGAAAGGGAAAAAGAGAGAGAGAGAAAGAGAAAAAGAGAGAGAGAGAAAGAGAAAAAGAGAGAGAGAAAGAGTGAGAAAGAGAGAGAGAGAAAGAGAGAGAGAGAGAGAAATAAAGAGAGAGAGAAAGAGAGAAAGAAAGAGAGAGAACGAGAGAGAACGAGAGAGAAAGAGAGAAAGAAAGAGAGAGAGAAAGAGAGAGAAAGAGAGAGAGAGAGAGAAAGAGGGAGAGAGAAAGAGAGAGAAAGAGAGAGAAAAAGAGAGAGAGAGAGAGAGAGAAGAGAGAGAGAGAGAGAAAGAGAGAGAGAGAAAGAGAGAGAGAGAAAGAGAGAGAGAGAGAAAGAGAGAGAGAGAAAGAGAAGAGAATGTGAGTGAGACAGGCTGCACTGGCGGACTGGAGCGGGGAGGGGAGGGACAGCGACGTCTGAAAAGGTAAACATCCCCACACAGTACACTGTGCATACCAACAAGTATTCCTCGTCCTCCTCCCTCCCGCCCGCCTTCCATCTCTCTTTCACTCTCTGTCTGTATGTCTGAGGCTAGGTGAAGGGTGGGGGCTGGTTTGGGGGGGGCAGATACAGGGACCTGTGAGCTGTCATTTCAGAGAGAGAGAGATGATAAAAATCAAGACACGCACCGAGGTCGGGATGGAAAAGAAGTTGAAAGTCTGAGGCAAAAAAAAATATCAAAGGGCCTCGGCTCGTCGCTCGTCTCTCCCTAACCGTCGCTGTCTTGATAGAAGCGCCTGTCTGCTTTACGCCAGACCAAAGCTCCAATGAGTCAACACTGACATGTACACAGCACAGGTTGGCATTGTGCGTCAAGCCAGCCAGCCCTGCGAAAGTTTCAGCGCTTGAGCTAAAAATACACTGCCCACATCCTTCACTCACTTTTCATTGTTGAGGGGAATCATTTCTTGTGGTTCTTCCTAGAGTTTCAAATGTGTGTGAAAAGGCAGGCAGACGGTTGTTTGCCATTTCCTTTTTTAGCTTGCCACCCATTGACAACTTCAATTAAGTATTTCTGGAGGGTGGCCAAGAATTTGTCAGGTCAGAGTATTTACCTACTCACCTGTTGAAAGCAGTCAGCTTTATCATCCAGTAACCACTTCATACTCGTCACGACTCACAGCTCTGATAATGATTGGACCAATGATCTCCTGAATGACTTGGTTAATGATGATGCTAGACCAGATCTGGACTCAATCAGGATGGTGAAACTAAGGCCAACCAGGTCTGCCTTTACTATGCAGCCTAGGTGCTGAAGACTCATTTCCACAGGCACCCGGGAGCTAAGCAAGCCATAGTAAAACCCTCTTTTGAAGTCTTCTATAGTTTTTCACTGAGGCAAGGAGAAGCGGCTGAGTCCAGGATTACCCGACTCATTTTAAAACTTCCACATTGCAATAATTCTTCCCCTAAGGATTGCTTGATTACACGCACCGTCTTACTGTCGCAGCAGGAGTTGCCTGAGGTGGCAGTGTACAATACAAACTCTGCTGAATTTCAGAGAGAAGAAGAAACTCAATGTTGTGTCACGGGATTTTGGCTCCAGGATCTGAGAAAGTGGGGAGGCTAGGAGAATGTGTTGGGGTCTCCGACCTGCAGTGTGTTTATTA
The DNA here is from genome assembly GCF_023373465.1 of Oncorhynchus keta. NCBI lineage: Eukaryota > Metazoa > Chordata > Actinopteri > Salmoniformes > Salmonidae > Oncorhynchus > Oncorhynchus keta. Next base: position 18,395,399 of record NC_068432.1, on the reverse strand, counting down.
CACTGTTGTAGTCATAAATGTCACAGCCAGCTTTAATACAGACATGCTTTTTATTATGGATGTCAAACAAGAGCTGTATTTGTGGTCTTTCTGACTAGCGAATGTGTAGTAGTGGGGATTTGGAAGGGGATTCTAAAATAAACATAATATATTTCCTTAAAGCTGTATTTTTACATGCTGAGTCGTGCACAGAGCCAATTCACCGGCACAGCGTGAGGCGTCATTCATCTCCCCGCCGCAACATGGCGGGAGAGCCACCTCGGCGACAAATCAAAACCTGTGTTGCTACATCCTGGGGCCCCAGACTCCGGCATTAATTGCGAGATACTAATTTGTTTGTTCAAAACCCCTTTGAAACATGACTGAGGGAGAACAAACAATGGTGACATGACATCTCTCATTTCCATATAATGGGAGAGAAATGAACAACACTGTTGTGTTTCCAGTGTGGAAGGAACATTGTGGTTGTATGTGGAAACATATGTAAATCAAATCAAATTTTATCTGTCACATGCGCCGAATACAACAGGTGTTGGCAAACCTTCGTGAAATGTTTACTTACAAGCCCTTAACCAAAAATGCAGTTAAGAAAATATCCCCCCCAAAAAAGTAAGAGATAAGATGCGCACCGTGTTAAGAAGCAGTGTGGCTTGGTTGGGTTGTGTATCGGAGGACGCATGACTTTCAACCTTCGTCTCTCCCGAGCCCGTACACGAGTTGTAGCGATGAGACAAGATAGTAGCTACTAACAATTGGATACCATGAAATTGGGGAGAAAAAGGGGTAAAATAAAAAAAATTAAAAAGCAAATAGTCTGGGTAGCCATTTGATTAGATGTTCAGGAGTGGGGGGGGGGGAGATTTTCTTAAAACTGCATTTTTGGTTAATGGCTTGTAAGTAAACATTTCACTGTAAGGTTTACCTACACCTGTTGTATTTGGCGCATTTGACAAATACATTTTTATTTGATTTACATATGTTTCCACATACGACCACACAATGTTCCTTCCACACTGGAAACACAACAGTGTTGTTCGTTTCTCTCCCATTATATGGAAATGAGAGATGTCATGTCACCATTGTTTGTTCTCCCTCAGTCATGTGGCTTGGGGGTAGAAGCTGTTTAGAAGCCTCTTGAACCTAGACTTAGTGTGCCGACCTAGACTACCGCTTGAGGGGCAGTAGCAGAGAGAACAGTCTATGACTAGGGTGGCTGGAGTCCCATATGTCGTGTGGGTGGGCAGGAGGTTGGATCAGGCCAACACGTGGAGGGGTAAGGGGAAACCTACACAACAGGGAACCCAGAGTCCAATGGCTTTTACAGACCGTCTATAAACCATCTGCACTTAAGGCCCGAGGAAGAGAGGAGTCCAATAAAGAAAAAAGCCCAACTGCACTAAGTAGGCCCTGAATCCACAGGCCGTTCGTGGCCAGTGTCAGCCTGGCTGGATCAATAGCTGCTGTGTGTTGAATTACATGGCTTTTAGATGGCTAATGCCATGGCCCAGGCCCTAAACCAATGGGGCCAAAATCTCCACTGAATGTTGATTTAAAACCTCTGCAGCCCGTTGTAAATCCGGAAATATATCTAATGTTATGGGTCTTTATCTGTTCATGAAATCATATCCGTGAGTACTACACTGGACACAAATATGAATGCAACATGCAAAGTGATAGTCACATGTTTCATGAGTTGAAATAAAAGATCCCAGAAATGTTCACACACAAAAAGCTTATTTCTCTCCTGTTAGTGATAATTTCTTCTTTGCCAAGATAATCCAGCCACCCTACAGTTGTGACATATCAAGAAGCTGATTAAACAGCATGATCATTGCACCTTGTGCTGGGGACAATAAAAAGCCACTCTATAATTTGCAGTTGTGTCACACAACACAATGCCACAGTTATCTCAAGTTTAGGGAGTGTGCAATTGGCATGCTAATTGCAGAAATGTTCACCAGGGCTGCTGCCAGAGAATTTAATGTTAATTTCTCTACCATGAGCCTCCTCTAATGTAGTTTTAGGGAATTTGGCAGTACGTCCAACTGGCCTCACAACCGCAGACCACGTGTAACCACGCCAGCCCAGTACCTCCACATCTGGCTTCTTTACCTGTAGGATCATCTGAGACCAGTGGACAGCTGATGAAACTGGAGGTTTGCACAACCAAATAATTTCCACACAAACTGTCAGAAACCGTCCCAGAGAAGCTCATCTGCGTGCTCGTCGTCCTCACCAGGTTCTTGACCTGACTGCAGTTCGGCATTGTAATCAACTTCAGTGGCCAAATGATCAACTTTGATGGCCACGGGCATACTGAAGAAGTGTGCTCTTCACGGATTAATCCAAATTCCAACTGTACCGGGCAGATGGCAGACAGCATGTAATGGCATCGTGTGGGCGAGCAGTTTGCTAATGTCAACTTTGTGAACAGAGTGCCACATGGTGGCGGTGGGATTATGGTATGGGCATGTATAAGCTACGGAAAATGAACACAATTGGATGTTTTAACATAATGCACAAGCCCCATGTCGCAGGAATCTGTAGAGAATTCCTGGAAGTTGAAAATGTCCCAGTTCGGGGGTGGCGTTTCAACATGGCTACGTAAAGACATTTTCTGAGGCCTCTCCACTAAGGGGTGAAACTTTTCTGTTTGAACCTGTTAACTATCAAAATGGGGTGGCATTCTTATTACAGTATATAGGCGAGGCTACATGTGACTATGTGTTCAGCACGTGCATATGAGTGCAATAGTGATAATGTTTAGGACAATTTAAAATATTAGGCTATTCATTTTTCATTCACATGTCCATAGATCTATGTTAATTCGCCATTATTCAACATAGGACATAAACACTTAATGGGCTTCCTGTTAGTAGCGTGACAGAAAATAGTGTAGGTACTATTTTTGGTTCTGTCGTTTCATTTTGAGACTTGGCAGTGGGGTTATATTTTTATTTGTAGGTTTTATTTTAGTTTAGCGTTACACAAGCGTGTTATTAATTGTTTTGTTTTTGTGATGCACTACTCATTCTGGGTTTAGTCTAATACCACTGTAACATAAACAGTTAATTTAAAGCTCCTGGAATGTTCGGGGTAGTGGGCATGTGGTCAAGATTAAGAAAATACTAACATCCTTAAAACAGGAAAGGGTTTCAATTGCGATGCTACACGAGACCCATTTATCTTCAACAGAACACGCTAAGCTGAAGAGGGACTGGGTGGGCCATGTGTACTTTTCTTCTTTTAGTTCAAACAAAAGAGGCACTGCCATCTTTGAAAATAAAAATGTCAGTCTCCCGAGTGGCACAGTGGTCTAAGGCTCTACAGCGCAGTGCAAGCTGTGCGACTAGAGATTCTGGGTTCGAGTCCAGGCGCTGTCGCAGCCAGCCACGACCGAGAGACCCATGGGGTGGCGCACAATTGGCCCAGCGTCGTCCGGGTTAGGGGAAGGTTTGGCCGGCAGGGATGTCCTTGTCTCATTGCACACTAACGACTCCTGTGGCGGGCTGGGTGAAGTGCACGCTGACATGGTCGCCAGGTGCACAGTGTTTCCTCCGACACAAAGGTGCAACTAGCTTCAGGATTAAGTGGGTATTGTGTCAAGAAGCTGGAGGACGCACGGGTCTCTCGACCATCACCTCTCCTGGGTCCGTATGGGAGTTGCGGCGATGAGACAAGACTAACTAAAGAATTGGATACAGTGAAATTGGGGAGAAAACGGGTGAAAAAAAAATTAAATAAAAAGAAAAAATGTCCAATTTATATTTGAGCACCAAGATAGACCATGAAGGACGGTTTATTTTGATTACAGGTAATATACTTCAACATATTACTATACTCCCTCAAATTTATGTCTGACATTATTTTTTTATTTAATCAATACTGAAAGGGACTTGGGTTTATTTCAGGAGATTTTAACTGTACTTTGGGTAAATTGGATAAATCATCAACTGCTCCAGTCTCGAATCATTGAGCCTCAAATACATCTGTGATTCATCTGGTTTAGTAGACATACTGTATGGAGAGAGTTAAATCCTAATGTCAGAGACTATACTTTCTACTTTAGACTCCATAATTCATATTCTAGATTGAACTATTTTTTAGGCCCTCTACTTACTAGCATTTTGTCCAGTCATGTGATATTGGTTCTATAGTCATTTCTGACCATGCCCCAGTGTATATAGATACTGAAATTGGCAAAACAATCCCCAAAAACGAGAGGTCTCTGCTTAACAATGAAGGATTCTGCTCTGTGGTCAAAGATAAGTGTTCACATTACTGTCTCGACAATCAACTCTCTCCTGTCTCAGCTGCAACTATCTGGGATGCTGCTAAATAAAATATAAGGGGTCATATCATTTCCCAAGCCTCGATCATGAAGAAGCTTAGAATGGAAAATAGGAACAAATTGGAGGCTGTAAAGCATTTAGAACTTCTTAATAATCAACCCAGGTGAACTGGAATTCACTAGCTTGTGCTAAGGCCAAAATCAATTTAGAGCACACAAAGCATGTAAAAAATAAAACATTGATTTTTACCAAGCAAAAATATTATGAGTTTGGTAACAGTCTGAACGATTGATTAAATCTATATGGATGGCAGATGGCTCCACTTCTTATGATCATTGCTTATCAATAATACGTTTTGCGATTTCTAAAAATCTCTTTATACTTCACAATGTACAAGATAGAACAATGAAATGCCAAAATATCTGATTAAGATCCCCCCGAGTTTTGCAGCCGCCTAAGGCACTGCATCTCAGTGAAAGAGGCATCACTATGCCTTATGGCTAACGAGACATGGTGTGATGAAAGAAACATACTGAAACTCAAATCCTTCTGTTCACCTGATTTAGAATTCCTCACAATCAAATGTCGACCACATTATCTACCAAGAGAATTCTCTTCGATTATAATCACAGCCGTATATATCCCCCAAGTAGACACATCGATGGCTCTGAACGAACTTTATTTGACTCTTTGCAAACTGGAATCCATTTATCCGGAGGCTGCATTCATTGTAGCTGGGGATTTTAACAAGGCTAATCTGAAAACAAGACTCCCTAAATTTTATCAGCATATCGATTGCGCAACCAGGGGTGGAAAAACCTTGGATCATTGTTACTCTAACTTCCGCGACGCATATAAGGCCCTGCCCCGCCCTCCTTTCGGAAAAGCTGACCACGACCATTTTGTTGATCCCTGCCTACAGACAGAAACTCAAAAAAGAAGCTCCCACACTGAGGTCTGTTCAACGCTGGTCCGACCAAGCTGACTCCACACTCCAAGACTGCTTCCATAACGTGGACTGGGATATGTTTCGTATTGCGTCAGATAACAATATTGATGAATACGCTGATTCGGTGTGCGAGTTCATTAGAACGTGCGTTGAAGATGCCGTTCCCATAGCAACGATTAAAACATTCCCTAACCAGAAACCGTGGATTGATGGCAGCATTCACGTGAAACTGAAAGCGCGAACCACTGCTTTTAATCAGGACAAGGTGACTGGTAACATGACCGAATACAAACAGTGCAGCTATTCCCTCCGCAAGGCTATCAAACAAGCTAAGCGTCAGTACAGAGACAAAGTAGAATCTCAATTCAATGGCTCAGACACAAGAGGCATGTGGCAGGGTCTACAGTCAATCACGGACTACAAGAAGAAAACCAGCCCAGTCACGGACCAGGATGTCTTGCTCCCAGGCAGACTAAATAACCTTTTTGCTCGCTTTGAGGACAATACAGTGCCACTGACACGGCTTGCAACGAAAACATGCGGACTCTCCTTCACTGCAGCCGAGGTGAGTAAGACATTTAAACGTGTTAACCCTCGCAAGGCTGCAGGCCCAGACGTCATCCCCAGCCGCGCCCTCAGAGCATGCGCAGACCAGCTGGCCGGTGTGTTTACGGACATATTCAATCAATCCCTATACCAGTCTGCTGTTCCCACATGCTTCAAGAGGGCCACCATTGTTCCTGTTCCCAAGAAAGCTAAGGTAACTGAGCTAAATGACTAACACTTCCGTCATCATGAAGTGCTTTGAGAGACTAGTCAAGGACCATATCACCTCCACCCTTCCTGACACCCTACCCTAGACCCACTCCAATTTGCTTACCGCCCAAATAGGTCCACAGACGATGCAATCTCAACCACACTGCACACTGCCCTAACCCATCTGGACAAGAGGAATACCTATGTGAGAATGCTGTTCATCGACTACAGCTCGGCATTCAACACCATAGTACCCTCCAAGCTCGTCATCAAGCTCGAGACCCTGGGTCTCGACCCCGCCCTGTGCAACTGGGTACTGGACTTCCTGACGGGCCGCCCCTAGGTGGTGAAGGTAGGCAACAACATCTCCACCCCGCTGATCCTCAACACTGGGGCCCCACAAGGGTGCGTTCTGAGCCCTCTCCTGTACTCCCTGTTCACCCACGACTGCGTGGCCACGCACGCCTCCAACTCAATCATCAAGTTTGCGGATGACACAAAAGTGGTAGGCTTGATTACCAACAACGACGAGACGGCCTACAGGGAGGAGGTGAGGGCCCTCGGAGTGTGGTGTCAGGAAAATAACCTCACACTCAACGTCAACAAAACTAAGGAGATGATTGTGAACTTCAGGAAACAGCAGAGGGAACACCCCCAATATCCACATCGATGGAACAGTAGTGGAGAGGGTAGCAAGTTAAGTTCCTCGGCATACACATCACAGACAAACTGAATTGGTCCACTCACACAGACAGCGTCGTGAAGAAGGCGCAGCAGCGCCTCTTCAACCTCAGGAGGCTGAAGAAATGTGGCTTGTCACCAAAAGCACTCACAAACTTCTACAGATGCACAATCGAGAGCATCCTGGCGGGCTGTATCACCGCCTGGTACGGCAACTGCTCCGCCCACAACCGTAAGGCTCTCCAGAGGGTAGGGAGGTCTGCACAATGCATCACCGGGGGCAAACTACCTGCCCTCCAGGACACCTACACCACCCGATGTTACAGGAAGGCCATAAAGATCATCAAGGACAACAACCACCCGAGCCACTGCCTGTTCACCCCGCTATCATCCAGAAGGCGAGGTCAGTACAGATGCATCAAAGCTGGGACCGAGAGACTGAAAAACAGCTTCTATCTCAAGGCCATCAGACTGTTAAACAGCCACCACTAACATTGAGTGGCTGCTGCCAACACACTGACACTGACTCAACTCCAGCCAGTTTAATAATGGGAATTGATGGGAAATTATGTAAAATATATCACTAGCCACTTTAAACAATGCTACCTTATATAATGTTACATACCCTACATTATTCATCTCATATGCATACGTATATACTGTACTCTATATCATCTACTGCATCCTTATGTAATACATGCATCACTAGCCACTTTAACTATGCCACTTTGTTTACTTTGTCTACATACTCATCTCATATGTATATACTGTACTCGATACCATCTACTGTATGCTGCCCCGTACCATCACTCATTCATATATCCTTATGTACATATTCTTTATCCCCTTACACTGCGTATAAGACAGTAGTTTTGGAATTGTTAGTTAGATTACTTGTTGGTTATTACTGCATTGTCGGAACTAGAAGCACAAGCATTTCGCTACACTCGCATTAACATCTGCTAACCATGTGTATGTGACAAATAAAATTTGATTTGACTACAGACCCTGGTTTGATTCCAGGCTGTATCACAACCGGCAGTGATTGGGAGTCCCATAGGGCGGCGCACAATTGGACCAACATCGTCCAGGTTAGGGTTTGGCCAGAATAGGTCGTCATTGTAAATAAGAATGTGTTACACACACACACACACACACACACACACACACACACACACACACACACACACACACACACACACACACACACACACACACACACACACACACACACACACACACACACACACACACACACACACACACACACACACACACACCAAAAGGTTGGGGTCACTTAGAAATGTCCTTGATCTAGAAAGAAAAGCCCATTTTTCGTCCATTAAAATAACAAATGGATCAGAAATACAGTGTAGACATTGTTAATGTTGTAAATTACTATTGTAGCTGGAAACGGCTGATATTTTTATGGAATATCTACATAGGCGTGTAGAGGCCCATTTTCAGCAAACATCACTCCTGTGTTCCAATGGCACGTTGTGTTAGCTAATCCAAGTTGCTAATTTTAAAAGGCTAATCAATCATTAGAAAATCCTTTTGCAATTATGTTAGCACAGCTGAAAACTGTTGCCCTGATAAAAGAAGCAATAAAACTGGCCTTCTTTAGACTTGTTGAGTATATGGAGCATCAGCATTTGTGGGATCGATTTTACTGGCTCAAAATGGCAAGAAACAAAGACATTTCTTTCTGAAACTCATCAGTCCATTCTTGTTCTGAGAAATGAAGGCTATTCCATGCGAGAAATGTCAAAGAAACTAAAGATCTCGTATAACGCTGTGAACTACTCCCTTCACAGAACAGGGCAAACGGTCTCTAACCAGAATAGAAAAAATAGTGAGATTTTTCAGTACATAATACACTCTTAGCTTTGAAAGATGCAAGGAGGTACTTGCAGATTCCCGACCACATCACTCTGGTCACCGATTGCCCCCCCCCCCCAAAAAAAAAGGAGTATTGGACTTCTGGACTGTAAGACGAAGGGTATTGCTGACCTTATGCCTTTATTTACTCAGGACACTCTTAAATTGTTTCAACAGATAAAAACTGAGTTTGACATACCCAACAAAGATTTGTTTAAGTACCTACAAATTGGATACTTCATCGAGAGTCAGAAGAAAGTCGATATACTATGTTTTCAAATTACTGAAGTTGAAAAACTATTTAAGAATCTTACTGTTCTGAGAGTTTTAATCTCCGACATATATTCTATTTTAGCGAACAGAAGTGCCTCATCCTATGACGCGTTGAGACATGTTTGGGAGAGAGACATTGGACATGCATTTGGTGAGGAAGAATGGGCTTCTATCTGTGAAAGGGTCAACCCCAAATGCACCTCCATAAGCATACAAGAACTACATTTCAAATGTTTTCATAGAACCTACTTTACACCTGTCTGCCTTCATAAAATGTTTCCCAATGCATCACAGTTACGTTTCAAATGTAAACAGGATACTGGCACCTTCATGCACATTTGTTTGGTACTGTAGCAGAATCTAGTCTTATTGGAATGATATTCATTTACACAAAGAATATCTGCAAGTAGCTTTTTCACCAAATGTATATTTTCCTCTACTTTGATTGTAAATGTTGCGTTTGACCCGGACTCTGAACATCTGTTCAATACCCTTGTTTACTTAGCCTAAAAATGTATATTGTTATTATGGTCCACGCCTGATGTACCATCTGCGAGAATGTGTCTTTCTCAAGCGTCTGCTATTATACCCATAAAGGCACTTACCTTTGATTTACACTAAAGTCTGATACATTTTGGAAAATCTGGTCTCCATTATGGTCCTATGTAGAAAAGCTCCCATAAATGCCCCATGTTATAATTGTGATGTTTGTATATATTTTTTTCTCAATTTTATGACTGCCTTTTTGTGTAATGTTTTCCTGTATCCTTATTCCTTTGATTGTACTTTGTGTGGTGGTGCACTTTGTTTGGTTGTCTATGTAAAATAACATTTTCATAATATAATATTCATACAAAAATAAAATGTCCCAGTTCTTCCATAGCCTGCATACTCTCTACATGTCACCATTGAGCATGTTTGGGATGCTCTGGATAAACGTGTACGACAGCGTGTTCCAGTTCCCGACAATATCCAGCAACTTCGCACAGCCATTGAAGAGTAGCAGTACAACATTGCACAGACCACAATCAACAGCCTGATCAACTATGTGAAGGAGAAGTGTAGCGCTGCATGAGGCAAATGGTGGTCACACCAGATACTGACTGGTTTTCTGATCCAAGCCCCTATTGTTTTTTAAAGGTATTTGCATTTCTGCATTCCCAGTCATGTGGGATCCATAGATTAGTACCTAATGAATTGATTTCAGTTGACTTATTTCTTTATATGAACTGTAAAAATTGTTGCGTTTATATTTTTGTTCAGTGAAGTTATCCCATTTCAATATCAAGCCTGTACAATGCACAGCCAATACCCTGAGTCGATATTCACACAATAGTAAGGAATTCCCCTAGACCACGATGTCACACCCTGACATAGAGAGCCCTTGTTTCTCTATGGTGTAGTAGGTCAGGGCGTGACTAGGTGGTATTCTAGTTTATAATTTCTATGTTGTGTTCTAGTTTATATTTTCTATGTTGGTGTTTTATATGATTCCAATTAGAGGCAGCTGGTAATCGTGGTCTCATATTTAAGTAGTTATTTTTCCCACCTGTGTTTGTGGGACATTGTTTTGTGTTTGTGCACCACTTAGTCACGTTTTGTGGTTTGTTTATTGTTTTGCTGAAGTTTCACTTAGTAAGAAAGATTTGGAACTCTACGTATGCTGCGCCTTGGTCTCGTTCTTACGACAACCGTGACACACTAAAAATTCTATCCCATTAACCCCCAGTGTAAAAGAGCCAACTTCGTTGTACATTTTTTTGTAAGACAGAAGTAACAAAAGATGCCGAGAAGCTGCTGTGTTGTTCAACGTACCATGTAACCAGGTCAAAAATCCCAACCTACGGTTCGCAATGCTCCCACTTAAGGATATAGAGCCTGCACGAAAAGCCCTGTGGCTTCAGGCTACTTGGCGTGGGACCTGGTGTCCAGGTAGGCTACACGTAGCTATGTGTAGTCCGTTTAACTCCACTCACTACTTGCATCTGTATAATCTCTTTTTTGGTGATGTTGGTCTTGGCTAGCTTACTGTTCCGGTTGGTAGCAAGCACTCACGTGGCTGCTAGCACCGTCATGAAAAGGGGCATGGGGGAGGTTCTATGATATTACGTAATGAGAACACTCGGGAGCAGGCGCTGTTGAAAAGTCATCCTTAGACATGTACTTTTCTTGAATGAAGTTATGTAACTGACTTAAACAAGCACATTGGGGTAACGTTGGCGTTGTGGTAGGAACCCATGGGTTGTTTTCCACCAAGGCGTACGGGACCGCAGAGTTCTATTCAATACCGACTGGGACTATATCAAATTCCATAATGTTCATGTTCATATAGTGTAAAATGTAAACAAAAGAAAAAGTACAATTGTTTTGCTATGCATTGTTAAAACAGGGTATAACACAGGATGAAAAATCTCTACATGTACAGTATTGTTTTTGTAAATACATGCAGTATAGATACACATTCATAGACAGATATCTGTACAGACACACAAGTGTTGATTCTTACCTGAGTGAGACAGCAAGTGCATCCTAAGGCGTAGGCTGTCCAGGAAGCGTTTCCCACACAGCTCACATCCATAGGTCTTCATACCGCTGTGCAGCTTCCTGTAAAGACGAGGGAGAAGCACATCTTCAGGACATTGTCTGGATTTTACAGTCAATATCAAAATCAGACAGAGATACATTCATGAATGAAACCTGTGATTTGACATTCAGCTGCCTACATCACTGTTCAGTGTTGCTCACAATGATATCCTTGTATTGTCAAACACTTTGCTTCTCAGATACTGGTAAGACAGCGTCACCGACCATGAATCAGTACATCAAAGCATAACAGTAAACGGAGCTCGACCTTATTCCAGCTATAAAATCACTAACTGTTATTCCACTGGAGGTGTTACTGTGGCAAGCATGCACACCCGTCATAGAATTGACGCACATTGGATGGATTAGGTCCTATAAAGTGGACTATGATTTACACAGAGACGTACAAGGGAAGCCGGTTTACAATATGAGCCTTTATTATTTCGTGACAGTTTTGAGTCCCCTTGTCAATTCCTTTTATTTTGGACCCTTGTTATGGGAATGGCTCCTTTATCGCTCAGTCAAAATGGCCACCACCTGAAGGAACACGCGTTGGTGCCGAGCTACATGGTTGTGGCCCAGAAGGTCAAGCCTAAACTAAGGTTAACTATTTAATTACACAGAAAAGGAAAATGGGGGTTAGATAACTATGCAACCTTCGGCAACCTTGGACAACCTATGTGAAGATTTCAGTTTGGCGATGTGGTAGGAACCTTGACAACTCAATCTGTTGCAAAATCCTCAAACACCCCAGGGGCAGATCCAAAATTAGCTTTTGTTCAGATGTATCTAAATCTGTTCTGAAGCAATTAAAGGACACAGATTGGCAAACAATTGCCATTTTTGCAGATAGCCTCGCTAAGCCCCTCGAGAACGTCACACACACACATACTGTAGTTTGGCCATGTTATCTTTAAGACATACTGCATCCTTCAAGGAAGAGATAAGCAGATCAAGAATGGTTTGACAGTCCACACACACACAGAACGACTTCAAACAATGCCGCGCTTAAGAACACAACACTCAGAGAGAATGCTCAGGTCACCCCCCCCATAAAACATATAAACATTCACCCCTAGCAGGTATGCCCTTTTATTGTTTTATTGATGTTCTTGCCTAAGTGGGCCTCGCCAGAGCCCACTGACCGGCTCAAAGACCGCTGGCAATTTGTTAAAAATGGTAAGCCAAATGTATTTTTATTAGCATGCTTACAGCATTCTGGAATTGTTACCAGAGAAGTAATTAGCTCAATGGTTGCACCTCGGCGCCAACTGTGGTACGTCTCAGAATGGGAAACAAAAGACATATGTTCCGGTTCTATTTGTGCACAATTAAACTAGTCACCAAACTGTCGAAAGCTGGGAGAAAATGGTATGTAAAAAAGGATGAGTGAGTGAGAAGAATGCACCAAAATAGTTTCCCTTTTATGTTCAGGTGAGGAGCGGTTTTGTGTCGAGTGCATTGTATGCCTGAATGAAGTGATAATCAGAGCACTTCAAGCTGGATTGTCTCAGTATCAAATCAGACGACGGAAAAAATTGTCTTAGTGTGCGAGTTCTCAGGGAAACAATACCCTTGATAAGGAGATCTGAACTTCGTAAACTTGACACAGCGATCCATCTTCGCGTCTCACAAAAGAGCAGAGGATGTTTGGGGAGAAAAATGACGATTGATTGATGTCAAACGCCAAATCAAAATTGATTTACAGCTCCTGCTGCAAACGAGAGCAAGCCATCTGTGACAATGGTGGCAAGAATTATTAAGCAAGGAAGTCTGGTGTGACTTCAATTAAGATTAATTGATGGAAAACCGCTTTGAGGACCGAGGGGGAGAGTGAAAAATCACAAATCAAAATAAACAAAAGGAAAAGGGGCGAGAGAGAGTGAGAAAAACTAGAAACCTTACAAAATCCTGATGGCTGGTTTAACAAGAGTAGGATTTGTGGAAAGACCTCGACAAACAAAAGGAAGAATGAGGCAGCAAAGCCCTTTGGCAAGCTGTAAGTAATTAAAAAGGCCTGTAAACGTCTCAAAAATAAAAGGGCCACTTCAAAACGCGATGGTGGGCGAGCGGCTGTGGCAGGAGGGGAGCTGGGAAAAGACCAGGGGTCCGCGCACCTTGGGGACACTGAGTGATGCACACAAACACAACATCTTACTGTAGGGGACTTTTCAAAGGCCTTTTGTTGTGGCCCCTCAATCTGGCCATTGTCCCCTGGTACAGAAAGCTGATGAAGAGTAGATGGACTTATTAAGGGGACTGCAAGGGGCTGGAGAGAGGGGAGCATGTGTACCGACTCAACCTTATACGCATGGAGGCCAGGGAGGTGTTGGAAACGGGAGGCTTCTGTCCATCTGGAGGGGAGAGATAGAGATGGAGCTGAATCTAACAGAGGACCAGCTCGTCTAAAGCAGAGAGGAACCTGATGGTGTTTCGACCAGACAGACAGAGGCAGACAGAATGACAGTGGTTTATAGGGCTCTATATATTTAGCATACTAGGGAATAGTTGCAACATGCTACGTCTTCGCAATTGGGCTTGAGGAGTTTTGTGTTTAAAACCAAATTAGGCTGGGCAATTGAGAATGCTCAGCAAGGGCTATTGCAATTGTTATGGAATAATCACTATTGTGGCATTTCTATTTGGAAAGCTGAGAATAACTACAGTTGAAGTCAGAAGTTTACATAAACTGAGTTTAAATGTATTTGGCTAAGTTGTATCACAATTTCTGACATTTAATCCTAGTAAAAATTCCCCGTCTTCGGTCAGTTAGGGTCACCACTTTATTTTAAGAATGTGAAATGTCAGAATGTTTACAGATGTTTACATAAACTCAATTAGTATTTGGTAGCATTGCCTTTAAATGGTTTAACTTGGGTCAAATGTTTCGGGTAGCCTTCCACAAGCTTCCCACAATAAGTTGGGTGAATTTTGGCCCATTCCTCATGACAGAGCTGGTGTAACGGAGTCATGTTTCTAGGTCTCCTTGCTCACACACTTTTTCTATAGGATGAGGTCAGGGCTTTGTGACGGCCATTCCCATACCTTGTTGTCCTTAAGACATGTTTTGCCACAACTTTGGAAGTATGCTTGGGGTCATTATCCATTTGGAAGACCCATTTGCGACCAAGCTTTAACGTCCTGACTGATGTCTTGAGATGTTGCTTCAATATATCATTTTTCATCCTCATGATGCCATCTATTTTGTGAAGTGCACCAGTCCCTCCTGCAGCAAAGCACCCCCACAACATGATGCTGCCACCCCTGTGCTTCATGGTTGGGATGGTGTTCTTCGGCTTGCAAGCCACCCCTTTTTCCTCCAAACATGACGATGGTCATTATGGCCAAACAGTTCAGACCAGAGGACATTTTGTTTCATCAGACCAGAGGACATGCGGAGGTCTACAATTTTTTTAATGAGGTCTTTGCTGATTTCCTTTGATTTTCCCATGATGTCAAGCAAAGAGGCACTGAGTTTGAAGGTAGGCCTTAAAATACATCCACAGGTACACATCCAATTGACTTAAATTATGTCGATTAGCCTATCAGAAGCTAAAGCCATGACATAACTTTCTGGAATTTTAAAGGCACAATGTATGTACACTTCTGACCCACTGGAATTGTGATGGATTATATCACTTATAATTCACTGTTTGTAAACAATTGTTGGAAGAATTACGTGTGTCATGCACAAAGTAGAAGTGCTAACCGACTTGCCAAAACTATAGTTTGTTAACAAGAACTTTATGGAGTGGTTGAAAAACGAGTTTTAATGACTCCAACCTAAGTGTAAGTAAACCCCCAGCTTCAACTGTACACAATGTAATCTGCCCCAAAAATAGCATGCACGACAAATGTGAACACTGCTAAGATTCAAAATTACTTTGAATGAAACGACACCCTCCTGCTGCAAAAAGTTAATGGCAGAGAGCCACACAATGTTAACATTACCATTAACTTTGTGTTTTTTTATGGAAGCATTTCTTTTTACAGCTACTTAATTTTACAGGCGGCAGAAACTCAGAGTGACCCTTGCTGGTGATTTAGCGCAGCGGCAGTCAGCAGCCTGGCAGCCCATCCTGGGACTTGTGCTAACAGCCTCCTGTCTCGGTGCTGGTGGCAGGTCCATTAGCCTGGATAAAAAGCCGTTTATTTGGGGGTGGGTGGCGGTGGACGGAGGCGGAAAGCCGAAACGACCAAGCAATTATTACAAGTTCTACTTTCTGACCAAAGGAGCTCTGACCCCTCCACCAGATGTATCTGCACAAAAGACCCCCTCGCCCTCCCGCCACCCTCCCTTTCCTCTCCATGTGTGAACTGTGGCAGCTCCCAGTCCCCTCAGGACTCCCTCCCTCCCCATGTGCACGCACACACATCAACCCCCCTCTCTTAGGACATGAGAGGGGTGGTAGTGTATATGTGTGTGTGGGGGGCTCGTTTGAAACAGACTGACTGTAGTCATTAAGGAAGCTGACATTTAAAAAAAACAACTCAAGCCATTTACTCAGTTAATAAGAGACTTTGTCCAGCAGTCAGTTTTGACAGCGGCAATAAATAAAAAATGTATGTAAACAAAACATATGCTGAACACCTCATTTGGGCGCTGGAGTGGTGCGTGGGCTCGTAAATCAGGGAAGTGTTTGAAACGGGAGTAGATTACAGGCCTGTGTTATTGAGCTGTTACAGCGTGCCTCGTATAAACCTGAACCTTTTCACTCTCCAGTAGACCATGCTCTACATCATAGCCGGGAGTTCTCCTGTCCGGGGACGGCCCTCAACGCAGGGGTCTCTGCTACATGACGCCTTTAAAAGAAAAAACTGAAACAAGCTTCAGTAACACCACCAAAACAACAGTATACTCAACTGAACTGCCACAACAACAGTATACTCAACTGAACTGCCACAACAACAGTATACTCAACTGAACTGCCACAACAACAGTATACTCAACTGAACTGCCACAACAACAGTATACTCAACTGAACTGCCACAACAACAGTATACTCAACTGAACTGCCACAACAACAGTTTAGTCATCTGTTTGGTTAAGCGGTTGAATAATCTAATAATAATCTATGCCTTCCGAATGGAAACATTCTGGAAGTGCATTAAAGATAGGAAGTCCTTAAAATCTTTATATTCCTGGATGGAGTCGACAAAGGCTTTCCTACTATTGCATATCGGCGTGTTAATATTAACGTCACACGTCAGCTCATCAAAACAAAGAGTCCAATCAAAAGAAATGAACCGAATACAAAAAGAAACTTGACTGCTGCGCTTACGCCTTTACAGCTACTTCAAAACATCTCTCCGCCGAAACCCAGGAACATTGCCCTCCTCCTTTATCGCCTTTCATCTTTCCAATCCTTTTCTAGCCTCCCTTCTCGACGGCATTCTTAAAACAACTTGAGATGATACTTGGCATACAGGCGAGGGGGCAAATGGAGAGAACAGGAGAGGAAAAGACGAGACGGCATTGGAACAGGAGGAGAAAGAGACACGTGTATAGATTGGGGCAGGGTCACCATAAAATAAATGATAAATTGTAGAGTGAGTGTTTGCCCTCAATGTGCCTGGAAATGGAGAGGCTGAGTGGCCTATCTGGGGGAGCCAGTCCCATTAGTCTCCTCCTCTGGGGGGGTCTCTCACTCGGGGCCCTAAGAAGCACGCACGCCATCCGTCCCATGTGCACACACAGTCAGATTAAGGTATTTGTCAAAAGAGGGGGCCAACAATGTGGCAGGGAGAACAGAGAGGGAGGGAGGAGGAAGGGGAGCTCAAGCTGTCCGTCTATTTGCCTCACTAGCTGCTTTTTAATAGAGATCTCAGTCAGGTGTCGACACCGCTCTGCCAAAACATTTGCATAATGATGTTTAATCTTAATTGACATAGTGGCATTTGCACTTTTTTGGGTTCTTCCACCGAGCTATCCTTTAGTGGTGGCTAAGATTAGCTGTTCCTTGCCTCATATACACAAGGGTAAAAACAACCATCTATGATATTAAAGAAACCAGACATTGTTACATCCAGAGGCTGATATAACCACATGTGGGAGGGGGCGCACTTGTGAACAAAACTGTAATAACGCAAGTGATAGCTAGATGACACATCGGTAGATGATCCTAATGCAGCCATAAGTGGCTACGAGATGCCTCTGGCTCTGCCAGCGGTTTTTATTTTGGTATTCTTTCCCCGATCTCCAGAGCCGTGCGGTGAGGCGAGGGTCTTTTTTCCACAGGCGTTTCCAGCCCATTAGGACCAGGCGAGCCACGCAGATGACGACCATCAGACAGCGTGAGGGGGAGATTGGAGCACGATAATACAAAGGGATAAAAAAATAAAAAAAGAGAAAACAGGGATACAGAAAAACAAACAAAACGAACGCCATCACAGCTCGGGCCCTATTTTAATGGCATTCATAAAAACAAATGCCACATCCATTTCTTATTAGCCCAGAGCCGTCCTACACATGTCAATGACTAGCCCCCTTTCCCCCCGCTGCGAGACGTTCATATGAATTCCCAGCCACACTCACACATGCTGCAAGCTACGTGCTAAGCATAGACAAGTAGCAGGCAGGCTGGGAGAAGAGGGAGGGAGGAAAAAGAGAGGAGAGCCACTGCCTTTCATCCCTGGTACAGAGGCGTTATTTATAATACCCAAAGATTACCACCCCCAAATTTGCCTGGGGGTACAGGGATAGATACAGCAAGACAACATTCTTGAGGTAAAAAGGGAAATATATTAAATGAAATGAATTTACAAGGGAGGGTGGGCGGTTGGGGGGAGGGGGAGCATAATAGCGCTGCATTAAGGGAGAGGTCTGTTGAATGCCAAAAGGATATTCGTTTCCATAATGGCCCAATGTTATCAATTGAATTATTGCCTGTAATATCAGCGTTAGTGGTCGACTCAAAACCACCCGCACTAATCAATTCCCATTCACACTCTGCCATCATTATCACGGTCTATGTCATCATTACAGACCCAAACCCGTGGCTCTAACATGGCTTCTGCTGGGAGATTGGTTAAATAATCACCGTGTTGACTGGCTCGCTGCTGTTCGGTGCCTCTCGTCGTGAAAGAGAGTGGTTCTCGAGCAGCAGTCCCAGACAGTGGAGGTGTATTGGTGGTGGAGGAGAGAGAGACTGCAGGCGTTGAACAATGCTCAATTATGTCGTCCAGGGGAACGCGACACAGCGCTCCTTTCATTATCCCTGGCTGAAGCCTCTTTTCTGTGTAGTCAACAGGCAGAACTGGAGTATTAGCCCCACACATTGGCTCTGTACAGGGCCCCGACATAGGACCGCCACTCCTAGTAGCCATACCTGGAGACATTATTTCCGCCTTATCCCAGGTTTTATGCCTGAATCTCCGCCAAACTTAGAATCTGGGTTCCCCCCTTCTTTTTCTCTCAAGAATTTACCATCTGAGGTATACTATTAGGTTTATATAAATACTTTGTTCAATAGAGAATTGCATCAGAAAAAACAATAGTCCAAACCCTATGCCTC
Source organism: Oncorhynchus keta (assembly GCF_023373465.1). NCBI lineage: Eukaryota > Metazoa > Chordata > Actinopteri > Salmoniformes > Salmonidae > Oncorhynchus > Oncorhynchus keta. Next base: position 18,376,470 of record NC_068432.1, on the reverse strand, counting down.
TACCATGTATGGTTCAAAAGTTAGATCATTTAATCAGAGAATTAAGCATGATTAGTGAATAGAATGTCATTACGGCAATGGTCAAAAACTGGTTGCTGTTTAATAGAACTCAGTCACTGCTCTGCGGGAAGAACGGCACGAACGTCAAATGTCAACTGACAAGCTAGGTAGTGGCTGCAGGATTGCATGCGATAACAGGGACTTAAAAAAAAGTACATCTGCAGAATACAAAAAAGAAATTAGCCAATATACGATGAACAAAAATATAAATGTAACATGCAACAATTTCAAAGATTTACAGTTCATATAAGGAAATTAGTCAATCAAAATAAATTCATTAGGCCCTAACCAATGGATTTCACATGACTGGGAATACAGATATGGATCTGTTGGTCACAGATACCTTAAGAAAAAAAAAAGGTAGGAACATGGCTCACAAAACCAGTCAGTATCTGGTGTGACCACCATTTGCCTCATGCAGCGCAACACATCTCCTTTGTGTGGTTCAGAAAACCAGTTAGTATCTGGTGTGACCACCATTTGCCTCATGCAGCGCAACACATCTCCTTTGTGTGGTTCAGAAAACCAGTCAGTATCTGGTGTGACCACCATTTGCCTCATGCAGCGCAACACATCTCCTTTGTGTGGTTCAGAAAACCAGTTAGTATCTGGTGTGACCACCATTTGCCTCATGCAGCGCAACACATCTCCTTTGTGTGGTTCAGAAAACCAGTCAGTATCTGGTGTGACCACCATTTGCCTCATGCAGCGCAACACATCTCCTTTGTGTGGTTCAGAAAACCAGTTAGTATCTGGTGTGACCACCATTTGCCTCATGCAGCGCAACACATCTCCTTTGTGTGGTTCAGAAAACCAGTCAGTATCTGGTGTGACCACCACTTGCCTCACGCTGTGCGACACTTCTGTCAAAGAGTTGATCAGGCTGTTAATTGTGGTCTGTGGAATGTTGTCCCACTTTTCAATGGCTGTGCGAAGTTGTTGGATATAGGCGGGTACTGGAACACACGGTCGTACATGTCGATCCAGAGCATACCAAACATACTCAATGGGTGACACGGCTGATGAGTATGCATGCCATGGAAGAATTTGGACATTTTAAGCTTCCAGGAATTGTGTACAGATCCTTGCGAAATGGGGCTTGTTGAAACATGAGGTGAAGGCGGCGGATGAATGGAGAAGCGGATGAATGGCACGACGATGGGCCTCAGGATCTCTTCACGCATCTCTGTGCATTCAAATCGCAATCAATAAACTGCAATTGTGTTCATTATCCATAGCTTATGCCTGCCCATATCATAACCCCACTGTCACCGTGGGGCACTCCGTTCACAACGTTAACATCAGCAAACTGCTCGCCCACACAATGCCATAGACGCTGTCTGCAATCTGCACGACACAGTTGAAACTGGGATTCCCAGCGGCCATCGAAGGTGAGAATCTTCCTACTGAAGTTGGTTACGATGGCGAACTGCAGTCAGGTCAAGACCCTGTTGAGGACGATGAGCTGAGGAGCTTCCCGAAACGGTTTCTGACAGTTTGTGCAGAATTTCTTTGGTTGTTGAAACACTCAGTTTCATCAGCGGTCTGGGTGGCTGGTCTCAGACAATCCCATAGGTGAATAAGCACGATGTGGAGGTCCTGGGCTGACGTGGTTTGGCCGGTTGGATGTACTGCCAAATTCTCAAACTACGGTATATTATGCGAGAGAAAAGAAAAGCACATTTTCAGGCAACAGATCTGGTTAATATTCCTGCAGTCAGCATGCTAATTGCACACTCCCTCAAAACTTGAGACAACTGTGGCATTGTGTTGTGTGACAAAACTGCACATTTTAGTGGCCTTTTATTGTCCCCAGCACAAGGTGCACCTGTGTAATGATCACACTGTTTAATCATCTTCTTGATATGCCACACCTGTCAGGTGGATGGATTGTATTGGCAAAAGGGAAATGCTAACTAACAGGGATGTAAACAAATTTGCAGACCAAATGAGACATTTCTGGGATCTTTTATTTCAGCTCATGGAACAACACTTTACATGTTGCCTTTATATTTTTGTTCAGTGTATATGTATATATACACACACATTACCAGTCAAAAGTTTGGACACCTACTATACTCATTCAAGGGTTTTTCTTTATTTGTACTATTTTCTACATTGTAGAATAATAGTGAAGACGTCAAAACTATGAAATACCACATACGGAATCGTGTAGTAACCAAAAAAGGGTTAAACAAATCAAAATATATTTTAAATGTGAGATTCTTCAAAGTAGCCACCCTTTGCCTTAATGACAGCTATGCACACTCTTAGCATTCTCTCAACCAGTTTCACGAGGTAGTCACCAGGAATGCATTTCAATAACAGGTGTGCCTTGTTAAAGGAATTTCTTTCCTTCTTAATGCATTTGAGCCAATCAGTTGTGTTGTGACAAGGTAGGGGTGATATACAGAATATGGCCCTATTTGTAAAAAGACCAAATCCATATAATGGCAAGAACAGCTTAAATAAGCAAAGAGAAACTACAGTCCATTATAACTAAGACATGAAGGTCAGTCAATACGGGAACATTAAGAACTTTTAATGTTTCTTCAAGTGCAGTCGCAAAAACCATCAAGCGCTGTGAGGAAACTGGCTCTCATGAGGACCACCACAGGAAAGGAAGACCCAGAGTTGCCTCTGCTGCAGAGGATAAGTTAGTTATTAGCCTCAGAAATTGCAGCCCAAATAAATCCTTCAGAGTTCAAGTAACGGACACATCTCAACATCAACTGTTAGAAGAGTAAGAATAAGAATTTGTTCTTAACTGACTTGCCTAGTAAAATAAAATGTAAAATAAAAAAATATATATATAAAAAAAAAGAGACTGCGTTAATCAGGCCTTCAAGGTCTAATTGCTGCAAAGAAACCACTAACGGACACCAATAATAAAGAGACTTGCTTGGGCCAAGAAACACAAGCAATGGACATTAGACCAGTGGACATCTGTCCTGAGGTCTGATGAGTCCAAATTGGAGACTTTTAGTTCCATTCACTGTGTCTTTGTGAGACGCAGAGTAGGTGAACGGATGATCTCCTCATGTGTGGTTCCCACCGTGAAGCATGGAGGAGGTGGTGTGATGGTGTGGGGATGCTTTGCTGGTGACGCAGTCTGTGATTTGTTTAGAATTAAAAATGCACACTTAACCAGCATGGCTACCACAGCATTCTGCAGCAATAAGCCATCCCATCTGGTTTGCACTTAGCGGGACCATCATTAGTTTTTAAATAGGACAATGGCCCAACACACCTCCAGGCTGTGTAAGGGCTATTTGACCAAGAAGGAGAGTGATGGAGTGCTACATCAGATAATCTGGCCTCCACAATCACCCAACCTTAACCCAATTGAGATGTTTTTGGTTGAGTTGGACCAGAGTTGTTCTGGGATTGATTTGCACTTTTTGCAACAAAGCACGTTAATCTCTAGGAGACAGAACTCATCTCCTTCCTGAGCGGTATGACGTCTGCGTCTACCATTGTGTTCATACTTGTGTACTATTGTTTGTACAGATGAACGTGGTACCTTCAGGCATTTGGAAATTGCTCCCAAGGATGAACCAGACTTGTGGAGGTCTACAAATTGTTTTCTGAGGTCTTAGCCGATTTCTTTTGATTTTCCCATGATGTCAAGCAAAGAGGCTCCAAGTTTGAAGGTAGGCCTTGAAATACATCCACAGGTACACCTCCAATTGTCACATCAAACGATGTCAATTGGCTTTAGAAGCTTCTGATAGGCTATGACATCATTTTCTGTAATTTTCCAAGCTGTTTTAAGGCACAGTCAACTTAGTTTATGTAAACTCCTGATCCACTGGACTTGTGATACAGTGAATTATAAGTGAAATAATCTGTCTGTAAACAATGGTTGGAAAATTACTTGCGTCATGCACAAAGTAGATGTCCTAACCGACTTGCCAAAACTATAGTTTGTTAACAAGAAATTTGTGGAGTGGTTGAAAAACGAGTTTTAATGACTCCAACCTAAGTGTATGTAAACTTCTGACTTCAACTGTATATCCTCCCCAAAGAAAATTAGTTCTAATTTTCATGGTGTGATTAGTTCCCTTCACGTTGCGATAGAAACGGTCCATCTCAACATTGATTGACCAGGGTAAGAGCAATAGAAAGCCACCTATCTGGTGACGAAAGTGACAAGGGTATCAAGTTGATTTTGATTGGTCCAAAGAGTGAACACCTCAAATGCAGAAAATGGAGATGCCCCCCCTAGCAAACGGTCACAACAAACTAACGTTCTTATTTAATCAACACTGTTAAGTACAAGCATATTAAAGGTTGTAATATTGTAGAGAACAATCTGATGATTAATTGTATGTGATTCATAATAACATAGGGCACCCTCTTGAATTTAACCTTATTTTACCACATTCTAGAGCAGTGAGTGAACACCCTATATTCTATTTATTTTTGTATTTTATTTCACCTTTATTTAACTAGGCAAGTCAGTTAAGAAAAAAAAAAATCTTATTTACACTAACTGCCTACCAAAAAGGCACAAGGTCTCCTGTGGGGGTCAGGGGCCTTGGATAATTAAAAAAAATAAATGAAATAAATACAATATAAATATAGGACAAAAAAGAGACAACAAGAGAGACAACACTACATAAAGAGAGACCTACATAGCAAGGCAGCAATACACGACAACACTGTATGGTAGCAACACAACATAACAACCAGGCTTGATTCGATTTAATCATAATTGAAATGTGAGGATTTTTGGAAGAAAAAAACTGCAACACATTCAAATAGTTGCAGTTGCCATTATGAGTACATGCGTGAAACAGAGACCCGTGTTCACAAATTAATGCCATGATTTGACATTCCCTGACACGAGGATAATAGCCTTGTCATTTAATCAAGACCTCAACGCAGTGGTTCAACACAACCAGATGGAATGAAGAAAACGGCATATGCGAGAGATCACAGACATCTATATCTGCAAGCCCACCCGATTTATGGGCTAAATACTGTAAAATAGCAATGACAGCTATACCCCCCTCTTTCTGTTTAGTCTCAAAAGCAACCAGAATCTTCCTCGCCACCCGCCATCTGAAATTAGACATTATCTTTTTCTATGTCGCAGTTTGTTATGTTCTTGTTTTCTTCTGTTCCCATTTCTTGATCCTTCAGATCTGAGAGGTTAGTGGCGTGCTAGAGCTAGTGCAGTGCGGCGGGAGCGGGGCCCGAGCTATAAAAAGACCCAGAGTCTTCCCTCTGCCATGCATTATTCATGGGCATCACCTTCCATCAAGTGGTAGAAACCTCAAGGATGTCTAACTTTAGGTTGTGTGTTTGAAAAAGGGGAAGACAAGAGGAGCCAGGCTGAGGCAACGTTCCCTCTGTGCTGCTGCCGTGTATAATTTATTCCCGGTTCAGATGACATCAAATACTTGTACCCTCTTGAGTGTTGCAGTTTGCATCTACGATGCTTAAGGGAAAGAGAGAGATGTTTTATCTTCCCTCCCGCTCGTCTTTCTAGCTCAGTCATAACGAGCGCCAGCACCTGTTACATCCATAAAGATGACATTCAACAACAACAACCTGTACAACGCAGCAGAGTGCTCCAAAAAACAAGCTCGCTAAACGGTGAGGCAAACTTTTGGGACAGACCTATGGAGCAATCACGAGCAATGTTGTTGTTCAGGCTACGCTATTCCACAGATGCTGTTTATGGTTTGCTACATTCCATCCAGATAGATCAGTTCATATCAGTGTCAGAACCAGTGTATGACACTCACTGTAAACAGTTTTTGTTTGTCTATCATGTTTTCTGGGTCACCGGAGCGAGAGGCCAGAGAGACTCGCACAGACCAGTATGACAAGGAGGCCATTATTTCAAACTTTTGGCTGTAACTCTCAAAATATTATGCAATGCCTTCTGGATTGATTTACTGTAGACCTCTGTGTAGCTCAGAGTTGAGCGCATTTTAAGAAAGCATATAGCGGGGCATGGCCGAACTTAGTACCACAAATGCAGCCATTATTTGCGACAAAAAAAGCTGAATGTATCTTAAGAGGCCGTTCTTGGAAAACGGCTTTTACAAAGATCAATTTAGTAGGTCATATTTTGATATTTGAGATGTCCAGGGCAGATTGTGACGCAGCTGACCTCGGTAACAGTGTGTGTGATAAATATTATGCCCTCTCGTTGCTGTGCCTCGTGGTCGCTCAGGGAGGTTCAGGTGGCAGTGTGGCACAGCCGTGGCAAAATGCACTGTCATTCCCCGCACGTCCGCTTTCCAAGAGCGCCCGCGAGGTCCCAAATAGCCCCAGCCAGAGCACACAGAGGCTGCAGTAAACAAGTCCATATAGCCTGGGCAGGGAGGAGGGCGTGGGGTGGAATGAAATCCAGTGACCGCTACGTGCAGAGTCACCACTCACCCACAACTGGAAGCCCTTTATGACACGAGTCAACAGACGGAGAAAAACAGTCAGCGAAAAGACCTGCGACAGTCAGCCAGACAGTCAGAGCAGGGCAATGCCAGGAGTGTCAGCCAGATTGAATATATGCTATTCCATACTGACCTATATTCATATGTGAGGGGGCCATTGAAATATAAGTTAATGACGCCGTGTCTGGTGACATTCTGTGTGGCACAAAGGGGCTGCTTTAGCTCTGTTTGGCTTGATAATGTGGCGGCGCATGGTGTCTGTTAAACTGCATTAGTTATAATATGAGCAGAACCATTTTGGCCATTTCACTCTGGGTGGCAAGGACTAAGTAGCTCTTTGGGAGAGAGAGAAGGAAAAAAATATCTGGGAAAACTGCTGACAGCTTTTTGGCCGGAGGGGCGGAATTCTGAAATGCCTCTGTATGACAGGCCAGGGTCATTCCCTAGTCAGGGAGCAGACTTTCCCTGACCCTGTGTTTCTAAGAAACGACTTTGAGGACTGTGTGTGGGGGGGGTGGTCTAGGGGGGGTAAACTCATCCCCAGTCTAAGCAGCATGGTAGAGGGGAGGGGTGAGGTGTGTGTGTGTGTGTGTGTGTGTGTGGAGGGGGGTTCTGCTGGAGGGAGGCAAAGGGCAAGAGGGAGAAGCGTGAGGAGAAATCGATACGGCTGCTGTGAGTCATTCGCCACTGTGCCTTTTGGCCGGGCGTGGAGGCAGCGGTGGGAGGGGGGAAAATCAAAACGGACGCCTTTACAAAACTAATAACTATCAGTGAGGCTGCCCTCCAGACAGACGTGTCAGTCGGTTGTGTTCTGATAGAGAGAGCCAGGCACAGGCACAGCAGGCCAGGACAGAGCTGTAGCAGAGCAGGTTGGAGCACACAGGGCTGGGAGCACCACTGGCTGGGCTGCCTGGTAACAACACAAACTGCCATAGGGCCTGATGAGTGGGGGGCTGAAGTATTAAAAGGCAATGGGAAGACACGGCCAGGTAAATGGAGAAAGTGTGGGAGTATTTCTGTGCTTTTAGATAAAAGCAGATTCAGAGCAACACTATTCTGTATGACAAGGAGATGTTCTGATGGCACCTGAAAAGTCCATTATAACTTTCATTGTAGAAGAGTTCTTATAAATCCTAATTTAGGAACATTAACAACTCCCTCAATGCTGATTCATTTAAACAAAAATCTGTCCCACAGTTCCTTATATGAATGAAGAAAACAACAGTTTTCTCCTGAGGAAGTGACAGAAGCGACACAAGGGCAGTATATTTTCGTATCCACTCGAACAGAGTTGGAGTCTCCAAATATCCTTGGGGTTGGTTAAATATCTGCCAGCTGGGGCATTTTTTATTTTGTGTGTCGTCGTGAAAGAAAGAACAGAGCCCGATCTTGAATCAATCATATGTACAATGAATCCAATAAGCATGACGGGAGAACGCACCTGGGGTCCTTGGGCGGCGGCTGGCTGTGGTGGTGCCCGCTTGAGCGGCCACTCCATTCCCGCTGCTCTGTGTCACGTCTTTCAACAGATGCCACGTTACAGAATAGGTCATTAATAGCACAGTGGGCCAGCTTGTCTGAATCTCTCACACACACACACACACACACACACACACACACACACACACACACACACAATATGTCTCCATTTGCCTCCCAGGAGCAGCGGGCCCTGGCCACTTTACTGTAGGCCACGCTTCACCTAATTATGCCAATCAAAGAGGTTCAGTGGGAGGGGTTGGGCCAGGGGGAAGAGCGAGGTGGGCTGGACTGTCGATTTTCATTCACACAGCCCTCGCTCAGGCCTCTTTTACACAATTTGCAAGAGTGGAGAAGGTTTTACATATTGACCCGTGCGATGGCAGAGAGGCGCCTCGTACACAGCTTCATCCACTAAACGTCGGCTTGGTCGTTGCTGGCCACAATTGCCCTTGTCAAAACTAAAATCTGCTTGGTTTACCAGCCATGAGCAGCAAGCCACAAACCCCAGTTGCAGAGGTTTCACCACCAGCTTTCTCTTTCCTAGATTGTTTTTATTCTTCCTCACCACCAATGATAGAAGGCTATTTGAAGAGGGTAACATATCTGTGAGGAACTATATTGCCTTTACTGTTATTCTCGAAGGCAATTTCTATTAATCTACAATATTCCATAGTAAAAGATATTCTCAATTTCTTCAAAGTGTTGCATAATTCTCCAATATTCATAGCACAATGGCCCCAGCCGCCTGAGTATCTTCCCTCGGGGTGCTGATCAGATTTAAACAGTTGTATTTAGTGCTGGCCAGACTCTGGGGAGGGTACCAAGGCCACATGATGCTTTAGTGGGCTGCTAACGTGGCGGCTGTGTTTTAGCACTGATAGATCCCCGCTGCATTTAAATCAGCATCTTAACAAACATGTTCCCAACCTCCCCTCCTCCTCCACTGGAGAGAGAGAAATGTTACCTGAGACAAGCAATTTACCTTTTTTTGTTGTTTGCCTGACCTAGAGAAAACAATTTCAAAGGGTCTTCCGGCGGTCTTAACAGCTTCGCTTGAACAGGTAGGCACCAGGCCGCCTTTTTTCCCTCAGAAGATGAATTGGCGAGCTGTCTACTTCAGACAGGGCGAGTAGTTGTGTTTCTGTAATGGGACACTGGAAGTGTCTTTGATTAATGAAAGAGCGATACTGAGCTGTTAGGGAACCCAGCGCACTGAGAGAGCGATTGAGCGGCGGATACGTGCCGACAGATGCCGGATCCTGGTGAGAAGAAGGGGGTTGGGAGATGAGGAGGAGTCCGGATATGTTTCTGTCTCCATTGTGGGGGCCCGAGTCGCGCAGAGAAATGGGTGTCAAAATGGGTGTCAGGCACATTCCTCCAGCCTCAATGAGAAGTTGTAATTGAGGCTCCCTCTCACTGATAACGACCAGAGTGTTTGGTGACTGATACAGAACACAAACCAGTACAGCCTCAATGGACGTGGACACTGTTCCATTTCATGGACCAATTCTCATTGGGAGACCTTAAAGCCCAAATGAAAAAGGAATGCATTTTTCCCAAAAGCACAACTGAGGGAAGCAATGCCAGTGCTGCTGAGAGCTTGACAATGATTTAGAAGTAGTTTTTTTATATTTTTTTTACATGTTGTCCATTTTGGAAGCCAAGTACGAGATGTTCTATCACTTGGTTGTCTAAAAATGTTTTGTTCCATCACTCATTTAGACTTTTCCCCCATCTGGGACAAGTCACAAACCTCAGGGAGAAAAAAAATACATGATTTTACAAAAACATGCTTTTTTTACAAAGACACAGCGCTGGAAAGGTTCATATTTACAGAAATGCCCAACAATGTTAAGGTTAGAATACAAGAACACTGTATTTTCCTGTCTGCTTCCAAGTGGCTATTCCTCAGAGAAAATAAAAATGAAACAAACAATTATCTTCTGGGAACAGTTGAATGTCCGCTCATGTGGCATTTCTCCTGCCGAAATATTGCAATTCTAAATAAGTTTTGTTACAAATAATTCATTTATGAAAATAAAGACTGATGTAATGGAACAAGCTCATTGATAGAGACCACACATTACAAGACAGCTGCAAATAATGGTCGCTTCTAACAATGCCTTGTTGTTGTTTGTAGTTTTGCTAATACACATTTATTGGCCAATGGTATTATTACGGTTTTAAAGGCAAGAACACATTTTATTGAGCTGATTAGTTTGCCTGGGATTTTTTTGTTGTTGACATGTCTGGAGAACACATTATGATGAAGGGGTTTTCCTGTGAGAAGGCACTTATTAACCCTCTGGAGCATCACGTCATGCCAAAATGTTCCAAGATGGGTTTTCTTTTTGTTAGGGTTTCTCTCTCACCCCAACCCCCCCTCTTCTTTCTTTTGGTGCATAGGACCTCGATTGGATTATTTTGGGGGGCACGGAAGAAAGGATGTTTATGTTGGCCTTGTTTCTAGGCGGCGAGCCCTCCAGAGGGAGTGCATTCTTCACCCAAAGCATGACTAAAGGTATGTGAACCATCTGGACAAAGCCACTGGCCACAATGGCCCTACACAGCCAAGTCCCATGGCCAGGACCGGGCTCACACAGTGGCCTTTCATTGAGTGGGCCCAGCACCTAGATATCCATCTGCTCCTGTGGGGTCAACCATTTCCACTGTTATCCAGTCAGTGTGTGTGTGTGTGTGTGTGATCGTGCGAGTATGCGTGCGCCCTGGTCCTTTTCCTGGCACAAGCAGGGTGAATAGGACCATTTGTGAGTGAGTGTGTGGAGTGGTGTGATGCCGTGACTCTGTAAATCAATAAACAACCCACTGGTCAGTTATGAACAATGCACAAAAGCAATGTGAGAAGTCTGACCTAATGTTTAAAAGTGCAAACACGCTTAAAAAAAAAAACGCCTCACGTGCAGAATACACCTAGATAAAAATGTACCACTTGAAATTCATTCCAGGAATGCTCATGAGAGGCAACACCTGGCTCTCATGGAATGTCATGTGAGCCAATCATTACTGTGCATATCTGTAGGGAATAGGGATGCTTGGACTATTCTCTATGAACAAGCTTGATGCCTGCTATAATGTCTCTGAGTCGTCCTGGGCAATGTGCCTGACTAGATAACACAGTAGGAGGGAGCAGCTGATGCTAATAAAGAAGCCACATTTGATAATCACCTGAGACAGTCAATTTGCTAATAAGGGATTCTAATTAATTCATCAATGTGCATTTCGGCCGGCAGTATTGTCAAGAGCAGTCAAGTGCCGTTTGCGCTCTCTCCCCTCTCTGTTATTGTCTTCAACGCAAGAGTAGCTCAAAACGTTGATATCAATTTCGCTCAGCGCATGAGAGAATTGTGTTAGTGGAGAAAGACAACAATTAAAGTTCAAGTGGGCTTACCAACAGACACGTGGCTCTATCGGTCTTAACTGATAGATAGCGGTTGCACTGTTAAGGATGTATATAATAGGCAACTGACTGCGTGTTGGGGGAGTAATGAAGCTGCCATTGGCCACACATGATGGTAATACATCATAGTACAGGAAAAGAACAACTTGCATACATTCAGGGTGAAAGTTTAAACAGGAAGAATAAACTGAGATCATAACGTGTTCCAAACCGCAGAGATGAGCCAGTGGTTTTAACAAGAGATCTCATAAAACAACAAGGACCAAATACATTTATTTCACTTTTCATTTGTTATGAAAATGTATAATTGCATACCTATCCTTCTGACATGCTATAATCTGCATGAAAACAATTATAATAGAAGAGCTGGCTTATTTCAATTTAAGATCCTCAGACGCAGTAATTATGAACTAAGCTGAGAGAGGCCCATTCAGCTTATCAATGGATTACACTCCCCGTTGGTATTGTCCATTCTATGTGGACAATATGCCCATTCTATGCGTTCAGGTCAGGGTTGAGGCTTAGGTAAACTGAACGCTGTGGTGGTCATGTCGAAGGCAGTAGTGCCCTCTGGGCTGAAACTTAGCCGCCCCTATCCCCTTCAGGAAACCAACGGGTTAAAATGAGTCAGGGTCGGAGGGGGGAGGGCGGGAGAGAGAGGAAGAGAAGGGTGGGAGAAGAGCTCACCCACAGAGGGGGCTAAGTAAGTACAAACGCTGACGAAGGAGTGAGCGGACGGACGTATAAAGCCCCTTTTTACTCCCCTTTTCATTCCTGTGACCTAAAGAGACCTCCACCACACAGGGTAAAACACACATTTAAATACATTCATGCCATTTTGATGTTGATGTCATTATCTATATTTGTTTAATAGTGAAATAACAGGCAACTATATCAGAAGTGAATGTTTAGATGAGTACTGATTATTTATCCAATAAAAAATAAAAATAACATTTTAATACAAATAAAACAGAACAGCCATTAACACCTACAGCTACTGAAGGAAGTGTCTGTATCCTAAATGGTTCAAATGTTATTGAGTCATGGACAAGACAACACGCCAAAAAAAATCCATTGCTGGAGTTGGAGGGGGAAGGAATTTATGGAGGGGAGGTCTTGGGGTCAGAGGTGAACCCTAGCATTCAACAGTCAGCCTAAAAGCCAGAGATAAGAGCTGAAAGCATCCTGTGTGTGCCTGATACCAGCCCCTGGGCAAACAGATACAGTAAAAGCTTGACCAACTGGAATCCTCCACTCTCTTAGGGGCCAGAGTTTCAAGCTCTTCTTAAAGTCAAACTGGGTCAGGGATTGGCCAGAGTGGTCAGTCATTCATCAGCCATGCCCTAATGGCCAGGATTTATTCTGTTAGCCACAAGCGGACAATGCAAGGCAGGCATCCATTTCGAACATGTCAATTGGATCTAAATAAAGGGGTCGCGGGGGTCGTCCGGACACTCACCACTCCCTGAGAGCCTGTTTGGGTATCGGCTCCGGCGTTTACTTATCTTCAGTGTGCGTGACAGTACAGAACAAGGGCCTGGGTCTTTGGGATTGTTTTTGGGGTGGGGGTAGAGGGAAGGTGGTGACAAGGTCTTGTCTCTTGAGCTGACAACTGAGCGTGCCACATCCCTTAACCCTAACGTACACTATCTGGCACCAGCCAAATACCAGAATCAATCTCACTTCACTCAGGTGGTTTGGCACAGTTGTTGGTTTCTGCTGAGCAATGGTAAGAATGTTTGTGGTGGAGTGAATAGTCAGAAACTGTTCTTTCCAGAAGTCACCTGGACTTTTAGGAATTACTTCATGTATTTACAAGTCGACTGACATTTAAAGATTGCACAGTAGACCGCAATTAATCAGTGTTGAACAGTGACCTAAAATATATTCATAAAATATGGAAATACTAAAGGCCTGGACTTTTGTAAGTCATGCACCCAGTGATCTCTAGTATGCTATGTGACATCCGTTTTTACACCAGCTAACAATACAAAAGGAGAGCGGGTCTTTTCTTTCACTACCCCTTCCTTATTTCCACCCTGCCTGCCTGGCGAAGGCCCGTCAGCAGCTTCTCTCCACAGCTCTAGCATGGCATGACGTCACTGACACAGGAAGTGGTTGGTCACACCGACATACAGTATGTGTCACACACAGAGGCACGCACATAAGCACACGCGCAATTATTATAGTCAAATGTCTATTAAAAAGTGGGCTTTTCTCAAAGCAGGTCTATTCTTGGAACAAAACACAATAATTGATTAGAAAAGGGATTAATTCTTACGACCGAACCACGCTGGAAAATAAATCCTCCTCAAGACTGCATTTCCAAGCCAATTGTTCTATTAAATTGACACTACACCGCATTCCTCCGCAAAATGGGACATGTTCAGCTGGTGTTTGCTGGCGAGTCCGCTACCATGTTTCAATAACAGAAATACAACAGTAATTGTTCCGGGGTCTTTAGAAGCATTGAAATGAGATCCTTTCAAGAAGTCTCTTGCTTGTTTCCTGTTGGCAACATCCTGGCCACCAAACAAAAAGCAACTGAGGCAGAGTACGGTGGCTGGCATTGGAACATAACAATATCCCTATTTAATTAGCTCTGTTACAAAGGAGAGCTTGCTGTTGTCGTCACTGTTGTGAAGGTATACATTAATGGACCAGCGCAAATACACTCCACTGCCTAAGCCCTATATACAGCTCTGTATCCTCCAACCAGGGAGTAGAATCAATGTACGTTAGATACCTTGACCTGGTAAGACATGACAAGTATGACAATATTGTTTAAAAAAAACCACACGTTTTTGGAGGACTATGAGCACAGAGCTTTGTGATGTAGGCCTGTGTCCCTAAAACAGACTGTCTCCATTGATAACACAAGTGGAGCAAAATGTCACCTACATTGCCCTCTGAAAATATTCAGACCCCTTCTTTACAGCCTTATTCTAAAATTGATGAAAAAAAAATGTTTTTCCCCTCATCAATCCACACACACACAAAACCCCATAGAAAGGTTTGCAAATTTAAACAAATAAACTGAAATTGTACATTTATATTCAGACCCTTTACTCAGTACTTTGTTGAAGCACCTTTAGCAGCGATTACAGCATCGAGTCTTCTTGGGTATGACGCTACAAGCTTGGCACACCTGCATTTGGGGAGTTTCACCCATTCAGGTCGTTGTCCTGTTGAAAGGTGAACCTTCACCATAGTCTGAGGTCCTGAGAGCTCTGGAGAAGGTTTTCATCAAGGTTCTTTCTGTACTTTGCTCCGTTCATCTTCTCTCAGTTCCCTGCCGCTGAAAACCATCCCCACAGCATGATGCTGCCACCACCATGCTTCACCGTAGGGATGGTGCCAGGGTTCCTCCAGACATAACACTTGGCATTCAAGCCAAAGAGTTCAATCTTGGTTTCATCAGACCAGAGAATCGTGTTTCTCATGGTCTGAGAGTACTTTTGGCAAACTTCAAGTGGGCTGTCCCTTGAGGAGTGGCTTCCTTCTGGCCACTCTACCACAAAGGCCTGATTGGTGGAGTGCTGCAGAGATGGTTGTCCTTCTGGAAGGTTCTCCCATCTCCACAGAGGAACTCTAGAGCTCTGTCAGAGTGACCATTGGGTTCTTGGTCACCTCACTGACTGCTCAGTTTGGCAGAGCGAACAGTCAGGGAGGTGTCTTGCTGGTTCCAAACTTGTTCCATTGAAGAATGATGGAGGTCACTGTGTTCTTGGGGACCTTCAATGCTGCAGAAATGTTTGGTACCCTACCCCAGATCTGTGCCTTTACACAATCCTGTCTAGGAGCTCTACGGACAATTCCTTTGACATCAAGGCTTGGTTTTTGCTCTGACATGCACTGTCAACTTATATAGATGTATGTATGTATGTATGTATGCCTTTCCAAATCATATTCAAATCAATTGAATTTACCACAGGTGGACTCCAATCAAGTTGCAGAAACATCTTAAGGATGATCAATGGAAACAGGACCCACCTGAGCTCAATTTCAAGTCTCATAGCAAAGGGTCTGAATACTTATGTAGATAAGGTATTTCTTACTTTTATTTATTTTTTATAGATTAGCAAAAAAACGTTTGCTTTGTCGAAATAAGGTAGTGTGTAGATTGCTGAGGATTATTATTATTATTATTTTTCATCCATTTTAGAATAAGGCTGTAACTTAACAAAATGTGGAAAAAGTGAAGGGGTCTGAATACTTTCCTTCGGCACTGTATATTTAAAATGTCTCTCGGGGAGTGTTCGCTTGAACCAGAGTAAACACCGAGAAGCGTCAGGTTTAGGCCCAGGAGATTAGGGTTGGCTGCGCCACAACAGCCCACCAGAGAAAAGAGAGAATGCCCAAAGCTGTAGAGCTACCACTACATTTCCTTCACTCAATGAACTAAACAAAACTTCTCCCATTATGGATAATTCACCGAAATATTCTCAGAAAAAAGTGGGGGAAAAATAAAATATTTTTTAAATTGCTGGAAATTCATGACGATATTTTATATGATACTCTACAGAACTTCCTAGTGCAAGAATGGTTTATTTTGTCTGACAATGGAGAAGACTACTAATAGAGAGCGACAGAGCTCCACAGTTCCATCTTCACTATTCATTTTCTGAAGCCCAGAGTGGAGATTTGAATACAGCCTAATACGTCTTTGGATGGATGATACATTACTATTTCACAGTAAATTATGCATATCATTTATATAAACATAATTACATTACAGTTGAAGTCGGAAGTTTACATACACCTTAGCCAAATACATTTAAACTCAGTTTTTCACAATTCCTGACATTTATTCCTAGTAAAAAATTCCCCATCTTTAGGTCAGTTAGGATCACCACTTTATTTTAAGAAAGTGAAATGTCAGAATAATAGTAGAGAAAATGATATTTGGTAGCATTGCCTTTACATTGTTTAACTTGGGTCAAACGTTTTGGGTAGCCTTCCACAAGCTTCCCACAATATGTTGGGTGAATTTTGGCCCATTCCTCCTGACAGAGCTGGTGTAACTGAGTCAGGTTTGTAGGCCTCCTTGCTCACACAAGCTTTTTCAGTTCTGCCCACAAATATTCTATAGGATTGAGGTCAGGGCTTTGTGATGGCCACTCCAATACCTTGACATTGTTGTCCTTAAGCCATTTTGAAACACAACTTTGGAAGTATGCTTGGGGTCATTGTCCATTTGGAAGACCCATTTGCGACCAAGCTTTAACTTCCTGACGGATGTCTTGAGATGTCTTCTTCAATATATCCTCAGAATTTTCCATCCTCATAATGCCATCTACTTTGTGAAGTGCACCAGTCCCTCCTGCAGCAAAGCACCACCACAACATGATGCTGCCACCCCCATGCTTCACGGTTGGGATGGTGTTCTTCGGCTTGCAAGCCTTCCCCCTTTTCCTCCAAACATAACAATGGTCATTATGGCCAAACACTTATTTTTTATCATCAGACCAGAGGACATTTCTCCAAAAAGTATGATCTTTGTCCCCATGTGCAGTTGCAAACCGTAGTCTGGCTTTTTTTAATGGCAGTTTTGGAGCAGTGGCTTCTTCCTTGCTGAGCGGCCTTTCAGGTTATGTCGATATAGGACTTGTTTCACTGTGGATATAGATACTTTTGTACCCGTTTCCTCCAGCATCTCCACAAGGATTGATTTGCACTTTCCACACCAAAGTAAGTTCATCTCTAGGAGACAGAACACTTCTCCTTCCTGAGCGGTTTGATGGCTGAGTGGTCCCATGGTGTTCATACTTGCGTACTATTGTTTGTACAGATGAACGTGGTACCTTCAGGCATTTGGAAATTGCTCCCAAGGATGAACCAGACTTGGAGGTCTACAATTATTTTCTGAGGTCTTGGCTAATTTCTTTTGATTTTCCTATGATGTCAAGCAAAGAGGCACTGAGTTTGAAGGTAGGCCTTGAAATAATACCACAGGTACACCTCTAACTGACTCAAATGATGTCAATTAGCCTATCAGAAGCTTCCAAAGCCATGACATAATTTTCTGGAATTTTCCAAGCTGTTTTAAGGAACAGTCAACTTAGTGTAATTGTGATACAGTGCATTATAAGTGAAATAATCTGTCTGTAAACAATTGTTGGAAAAATTACTTATCATGCACAAAGTAGATCTCCTAATCGACTTGCCAAAACTATAGTTTGTTAACAAGAAATTTGTGGAGTGGTTGAAAAACGAGTTTTAAATGACTCAAATCTAAGTGTATGTAAACTTCAGACTTCAACTAATTTATCAGATTAAAATATGTGGATCCACCACCCTTTTTGTGCCTTTCATTTATAACAATGAAAACGTGTAAAGAGCCATCGAAATGAACAGATACATTAACTACATAATCTGCAACATCAGTTCCTATAACCTGTGACTGCAATAGGCACTGGGGAGTGGAGACAGACGTGAAGAGAGGGAAATCCAGGTGGGTTTTGCTCCTCCACACCTGTTCCAACTCAGTGGCCTTGTGGTTAGAGTATATACCCTGAGATTACAAGGTTGGGAGTTCAATGCCTGGCTGAGTCATACCATAGACTAAAAATGGGACCTAATGCTTTTTCTGCTGGGCACTCAACATTCACTCTATCAGTCCTGAGATTCCAGCAAAAGTTTGACAATTAGTTGCATTCATGAGTTTTATTGACAAATAAAACAATAAGGTCCGCCAAAGCAAAAACCTGATAAAAATGTATATATATACACAAATGCTGTAAATTTAGAAATTGTTTGCTGACTGGGAAATGAACTAATCTGTGACAACTTTGGAGTTTGGAGTTTATGACAGCAACTATGTGAGGTTATTACAGTATTATAGACACTGTGTCCTGGGAATCCAACGGTACAACCCAGAAGTCTGTAACTCAGATACACAATGTTTAAAAGGGGATAGTCCAAAACGCACCGCCGTTATGGTGGGACTCATTGGGTTAAAGGAGATTTGGGGTAAAGCCGTGCGATAGACGAGCATCCTGTCCAGGTGGTGTACTTGTACATCAAGCTGCCTCACACTACAGAAACAGGAGGAGATAAGAGCATGAGCCATTCCAGCTCACACAAGCCAAGGCCTGTGCAAGGCTACTTACAACTGTTCACAAGTGTCGCTGGGTGCTAATGGCATGATTAGCATGAAATGAGAGGTTAATTTGTATCGTGTAAGCCCACTCACAGCCGCTTTAACCAGGGGCGCCCAAAAAGGGCCTCTTCAAGTTCTCAAAGCAGATACAAGACTGACTGGTTGTTTTGACTATGTGCTCTAATAATTGCACTGG
This sequence comes from Oncorhynchus keta, assembly GCF_023373465.1. Lineage (NCBI taxonomy): Eukaryota > Metazoa > Chordata > Actinopteri > Salmoniformes > Salmonidae > Oncorhynchus > Oncorhynchus keta. The sequence goes on along the minus strand of NC_068432.1, from coordinate 18,357,802 downwards.
GAAACATCATTTATTTCATTATTACACATTTACTTTGTAGACAAGCAAGACTCACATTCAATGTCTAAATACCTCAAAAAATGCCCAAAAGCAAATCAATCCTGAACTTTCACCTTATGTTTCATATATCCGCTAAAGTTCCTGTGAGAAACGCAGATACTTGTTGCAGCTAAACGCAGCCTCAACACCTTTTCTCAGTATTGTTTTTTTCTAAAGCCTTAGTTCTATTCTAGGCCTTGGCACTGTAGAATAGTGTTGACACACCAAGCCAGAGGTAATGTATTCAGATTGCTCCCAGGTCCACAAAACCTGCCTGGTGTCTCTCTTCTGAGGACTTTGTTCATCCCCCATAATTGTACTTAAGTAACAGACTGTGTGTGTTCGTGAAAGAGTGCAGTGTGTGTGTGTGTGAGTGTGTGTTCACTTTCTATGAACTAGAACTGATCGTTAAATGACAAATTCTTGGTTAACGTGCAACTTCAAATGTTAGAGATAAGATTAAGTGTAGTTGAACTTACATCTCATTACTGGGTATTGATCGTTCAGCAAATGATGGTTTATTATATTAAGCCATCAATAACTACTTATGCCAATCACGTGTGCTTTTCTAAATTTGCCTGATGGACTAATTGAGCAATAGGTAGCTACGGATCTTATAACAGCAGGCAACAGAAAATGTGACCACTTTTGTCTGAATGGATGTTCTACTTCAACATCATACACATCATTGAATGGAAGGAAATGGTCAAGATCACTACTCTAGTTTTCAATAGAGGTAAATATTGGCTCACAGAGTTTGACTCAAAGCTCCAGTGCAAGAGTGAGTTATCATATGACACATATAACAGGTAGTAGAGCAACAGCTATTCTCTGTGGGCAGAGACTGTCCTAGAAAAGAGAGACCTCTATCATGTGGACAAGGGAGCTGGAAAATGTGGCAGCAGAAATTGGCTGGGGATAAGAAGACACCCCCCCCAGTCTCTCTTTCTCTTGCACTCCTCTGCCATGTCCCTCATGCCCAGGTGCAATCAATTTCCCCCTGGCATGTGCCAACTCCGAACTGGCATAATATTGTCGCTCACCAGAGATATGCCATTGTAAGAAGTGGTTGGGTAAGGGGGCGTCAAGACAACATCTTTCAGACGTTACAGCTCTAAGGTCAAGACAACATCTTTCAGACGTTACAGCTCTAAGGTCAAGACAACAGTTGCTTCAGTCGTTTAATAATAAATGTCTGAACAGCCTGTAATAATTCACATGACTCATCACTGAAACACGGAAAATACAGATCGTATACTACAGTCACCCTACAGCACTGATGTTTACAGTTTAATATCTGCGGTGCAGGAAAATGTTGGCATTTTGCTTTTCCTGTCTGCTTAATTGGCATCGTTAATGACCTTTCTGAATTAATTACAGGCCCGTAAAATAAGTATTTTTGGACAACACATTCCTTATAAAAGTCTTACTGGCATTTCTATGGCTTTTACTTGGTTTTATGTAGGCCTAGAATGCATGTGTAATGCTGAGTTGGAGTCCGTTCGTTACAAGTTTGCATTCTACTCCCACCGAAAAGACTTCAGATCAACAATCCAGCAAAAGTGAACGCCCAAAATGTTCCCTAAAAATACTTAAGATACTTTGGGGAAATGGTTTCATCATGTACAGAAGCATTATGAAATGAATTGCATCTGCTCTCGTGTTACAGTATGAGTGTTATGAACCCAAGTGTAGATTAATAATGTTATAATACTGTAGATATGAACTCCTCAATGAGGAAGGTAATGTATATCAATGGAGTTAGAAAATCCTCCTGCCCATGTAGGATAAATGCTCCATCTTTGGGTCCAGAAGCATCTTTTCTCCCCACAATCTCCCCTAGAGATGCTTGTTATTGAGGTGGAGACAATACTATGGCTTCGCAAACCACGATGTCTAAGAGCCTTTCTGAAACCCAGACACGCACAGTCTTCAGAGATGCTATTCAGAGTGCAGACTGTGCTGCGTGGCTACTGTATGTGACGTCAGTTAGGCTTTGAAGTAGCTCAGCCCCAAGGTTTGTTTCTCCTAATGTTGTGAAAGATCATTAACTGAAGACTGACCCCCTTTGTTGCCGTTTGTCCTCCAACAAACGATTAGCATTTTTTATTTGACCCCTTCGTCTCTGTGTGTGTGTGTGTGTGTGTGTGTGTGTGAAGTGCGCACACATGCGTGTGTTGGGCACGTTTGGGAGTGCTTCCATCTTCACACACTCAAGGCTCCTGACTGTGATGGAGAGGTCACAGGATTTTATTGGGATATATGTTGAGAGGCAGAGTGAGCACGGACGTGTTGATGTGACCAGCGTGATGCCCATGCAGCCTGTGACTCACTGTGAGACTACAGCCAGTAGTTGTTGATTTGAGTTTGTTTTGTAAGAAAAGTACTTTTATTTGTTTTCAACTGGAATGGTCAAGGAGCTTTTAAAACAACCAACCCCCACTTCCTTCACACCTTTCAACATGCGTTTGCTTTGTGTCCATGTATCTGCATGTGGAGGATTAAACACAGATACATGCACATCAACACACATACACTCTGCTACAATAAAACATCAAGTAAAGGGTCTTCCCACTTGAGGGAAACGGGCACAATCAAAGAGATCACACCAAGAGATGAACAGCTGTCTGGCTCGAGACTTTAGTTTTATCCCAGTCACTCTGCACTCCGTTTGTACACCGTGTGCAAATGTACGCATTGGAAATGCATATAGGGATAACAGTAGAGATTAATACAAGCACAGGTAACAAAAATAATGTTTTCAACCAGTGAATGTGTTCGAAAAATGGAAGCAACAACATGTGTGGGTAACGTCTCGCCAAGGTACTGAAGAATGGTAAATATTCCCATCTGCTCTGCGGATAAAAGCAGCCTTCCTCTCTCGTCTAGGAGAGCCAAAATCGTCAACCGTCAAAAATCAGAGAGCCATTTTGAAAACACCATGTGTAAATACACATTTACAGTACATGAACACACTAGTGTTTTTTCAGACGCTCTGAATAACATCAAAAAAAGGTTTGAGGCCATGGACCGCCAATTTTAACATTCTCTTCGTGGTTTTCTCTTTTGTGAGGTGGGGTGGGGGCAGTGGTGGTGGTGTTAAGGCAATCTGGGTCTCAAGACATCTAAGGTTCACAATTTGTTCCAGTGCCACTATTAATGTGTTGAAGGAGCGGGCTCAGCGGGGGTCGAGGGCTGGCTCAAAGGGCCCTCTTCTCGGTGTGGAAAAGCGAACACACTGAACAAAGGTGGGGGTCGGGACCTTGAGGCCATGTGAAAGCTGTACCTCCCCGGACTCGGAATGCTTCTGCAGACACACTGGCCGCGCTGTGCTGGCCTTTGGGGTTGCAATAGGGAGGCAGGCCTCCGTCGCATTTGTTATGGTTCACGGCGAGGAAAATGTCACCACTCCCGACTCGGAAGGAGGAAGAAAAGAATGGAGCCCTGTGAAGCTGGGTGTCGACCAAACAACAACAATAACAATAACGACGAAAAACAATGACGCCGAGCGAAGAAGACAGAAATGTGGGCACTAGATATCCGTTCATCCGTTTGCAAGGCTCTAGCCCCCCCCCCCACACACACACTACTGTGGGCTTTGGATCTCCTCAATGATATGTCAAGGGTATTTGGAGAGAAAGACTAAGAGAGGCAGAGAGACATTGTAATGCAAACCCCCTTTCTTCACATTGCAGCTGGGTCTCTGATCCACAACATTCAGACAGACTTTTTCAAAATGTCACGGTGACTTTCATGTGCCACACAAGGGGTTTTGATGTAAACGCCCGTCTCGTTCTCATGGGTCACCAGATCAGTTAGACGAATAACTACTCTGGTTTACAACAAATAGCTGACATATGCATTTGTCCTGTTCAAGGCAACATTCAGCTCCAACAAAAGCTTAGAGCTGTTTTTTTACACTAACGATAATCACAACATGAATGATATATAACCTTTCTGATCAAACACCATATTCAACCTTTTCCCCCTCATATCTGAAAAGGCATTATCAAAATAATCTAAATACCCAATAGAAAAAAAGTATAGTCTAGCTGCAGATCAAAGAAATGACATATTCAACAGGCCAAGACTCACATCTGTTCAAGATGGAAATGGATTCTGTTTGATATTTCTCTATGACCGCAGGCAAAATCTCTTTATTTTTTAAAATGTGCTGTTTTATATTTAAGGCCGGTTGTTGTAGACATGCTACTAAAATACTGAAGAATAAATATCAAAATGTTACTGAAAAATACGTATTTCATGTCATGTTACATGAATATTGTCTAATGGTTTCCATGACCTTCATCTGTGACATGGTAAAATGTTGTATGTACTGTATTACATTTCTGCATGCAAAGTGTGTATTCTCTCCCATTGACGGTGGTTCAATGTGCTATTCAATTCACTATGGTGTGTGTGTGTGTGTGCGTGCGCACGTCTGTCTCTGTCAATAACCTACTTGCATTCAGTTGGATTTTTTTAAAGCAGTGTGTGTTTGTTCTCTTCTTGTGGTAAATACAAAAGGTTTATTTTTAACCATTCCACCACAGTGGACAACAGTGACCGGCTGACAGCTAGAGAATGAAGTTGAGCCACTACTTCATCACAATGGTGGGATAGAGAAGAGCATGCCGAGACAAAGAGAGGAAGGGGGAGAGAGAGAGAGAGAGCAGAGGGCAGGAGACCCAGTATCTCTACCATTACAGGGCAGAAAACCCTTCTGTTACAACTCTGTTTCAACTGACCAGTCCACATAGAAACTATACTACCCAGGAAGGCAATGCTGCGGTGAAATTGGTGGGAAAAAGTTGGTAGAATGTTAATGACGGGCCCAATGCATGCTGAATTTGGCAGGAAATAAGGTTGCCAAAAATTGTGAGAGGAGAAGGACTGAAATATATTCAACGCATCAGTTTGCAGAAAAATGAACATTTATTGTATATTCTTGGTTAATTTGCAAGACGCCAAATATATCAATTTAGTTGATTTCAAAATGTCATATTTTGACCCTACATGATCAGTGCCACAATTCAAACTATTTCATATCAAAGCAGCTCATAAAATCTTCAAACCACAATGAAATTCTGCCGACTCGGCATTCAGCCAAATGAGGTCATTCCGTTTTTGAGACATTCCCCTGAATATCAGCGGCATGCCATATTGTCATTGTTCATATTGTCACGGTTATGAAGGAAATAAAACGGTTCTCTTATTCGCTCACTCACTGGTGTTCAGTCATCCAAATTCAATGACTCTGTCAAACACGGCTTGGGTTGAGGAGAGGACTGACCAGTTGGATGGCAGGCCTCTTTGTGTTCTTAAGGACAATGGAGTGAGAAGTGGGGGTTAACCCAGACCCCAGGACCTCTCCTGCCCTCAACCCCTCCCAGTTAAGGCCCAGCCCAGGCAACCTCTGACCCTAGGGTCACTGTGTCCCTAAGAATAATAAAATCTGTTCCGACAGACTTTAGTTATTCATATTGTACGGCCATTCCTGTCCTTCACCAAGCATCCGTTTCTCATCGCCGACGGTGAAAACAAGATTATGCCAAGATTAGAGGATTCTCCTGGCAGATGGTGCCTTTTCTCCCCTTGCTCAGAGCTCGGGTGACTTTCCATTTCTTTGTCAAATTTTTTATTTATTCATTTATTTTTTAATCGCCAAAGAGGATTTGATCATTGCGTCCTATAAAATTGTATATGATATTGATGTGCCAGTATTGAGATTAAGATAAATAAACATATCAAGTACACTGAAATCAAACTGCTTGGGTGAAATTCCAGCAGTGGAGTAGGATTATTTAAGCACAAGCTGTGCAAAGTTACTAATTCTTTTAGTTTTTGAATATCTTGATTGTGCAGAGTAGTGAGTTTATTCTTATGCATGGTATCAACAATGACCTAACTGGATACAGAGAATTAGGTTACATTCTACAGTCAAATAGTTTTACATTTATTGTACTAGTGGCTCAAAGTGGTTGCTTAAGTAATGTACCGCGGAGTTGGGGTGTCCACAAGGTATAGAATTGTACTTGCCTAAATAACACCCTGACAACAAAAAGCTCCCTTCATTGTTGTGAGCATTAATTCTGCTGACAGACAGTGAAGGCTTCCCATCCAAAACAGTTTGTGGATATATTACTTCAGTACGGGTTTTTTCGGCAGTTCACGCACAATAAGCCGAAGTTCAGAAGCATTAGTCTACGCCCCTTCGTCCGTGATTGGTCAACAGTAGGGATTCTTCGATGAAGTGTTTGTTGTCATTCAACGATAGACTCGTTCTCATGCACAGCCACAAGATGGACAAAGCACTAATTGCTTAATTTTTGTTTTTGTTGTTTTTGTTTTTCAAGTTAAGGTATTTTAAGGGAGTATGTGAGCACACTCGTTCGGTTCTACAATACTAGCAGAGTTCGGCTTGGTGCCAGCCGAACTGAAGCATGCGGAAACTTTAAGGTCCCCATCTTTCACATCCACGCTGCACTTTTCCTCACGCCCACCACAGACACACTGTTATTGTTCTAAAACTTTGCCTGAGTGACAAAATGATTTGCTGAACAATAAAAATACCTATTTTCTCTATGAAGCAGCATCCACTGGAAGTTGGGCCAGCCCCCAAATACATCCCCACCCCCAATGCTCTTTGACCTTATCGGAGGCCTGACTTAGCAAAAACAGTGGTCCTCCCACGAGGCCTGTGCAGGTTCCTATTTCACTCGGGCAATGAAAGGGACTACTGTAAATAAATGGGGGCCTGTTTGACCCTGCCTTTGTCTGGGCCGAGACCCCTGCATCCACTCTACTGTAACAGAGCCCACCTCTCACAATAGTGGCTCTCATGGCTCTAAGACCCCCAGCTTTCTGCCTCTACACCCACAGAGGGCAGGATTAGAAGAAAAAAAAGAGCGCCCCTGTCAGATTCACCAACCCGCGACTCCAAGGGTGTCCCCCCCAGCTTAGACACTTTAGCCTTTGTCCTCTGGCCCCCTATGCAGTACCAGGGACTGGGAGAGAAGGGGACACACTAAACCCTGGGACCCTATGTCCCAGGATATGAGCAATAGGCCAGATCAAATTGATAGATCCAAACAAGGGAAATAACTTGACTGTTTGATTTTCCTTTGCATGAGGCTCTGAAGATGAATTTCGTCAGAATGAGAAAAAGAAAGTGTATAAACTGATCAAATAAATCACACACAAATACATAGGGAACTACAGTATTTAAATCCCTAGAGTAGTTGCTCTTATATAATAAGATACTAAAAATAATAAAAAATAAAAAAAACTGGCCACTATGGCAGATCGGTATCGTTGATGGTGAAACTCTTTCACAGTCCTGTCTCTTTTTCGACCAGTGTGTGTGTGTGTGTGTGTGTGTATAGAGTAGAGTGTAAAGTGGTGGTGTGGGGGGCGTCAGGTCAGAGGCTAAGTCAAATATTTCCCCACTGAGGTATGTGAGGGGATGCAGGAAGCTGAGGGCCCGAGATAAGGTGTGACGTGGCGATAAGGACCCAAGCACCTGTTAGGGAGTCTAGCTCCTCGTGTGCTGCAGCCATAGACAATGCACCAGATGCCAGTAAGAAAAAAAGAAAGAAACTCTGGGTCGCTCTGAGAGAGGACGCCAGAGTGAACCCGGAGACAGAGAATCAATGGGCGTCTCCTTAGCTGGAAGGTCAAAGCAGGAGCATGGGGGTGAAAAACTGCTGGCTGGACAAGCAAACCCTTATTTGGAAGTGAGGCGTGTGGGGTGGAGGGGGGTGGGGAGGAGATCCAGGCCTATTTTACACTATGCTTAATGGCGTTCGACGAGACCTGACAGCATCATCAGTAACTTCCTGGCCGAGACAGGAGTGGCAGAAATGATGCCGTTTGACTCATGACATGTCAGAGCCTCCCGCTTTGGTGATCCGTCCAGGAAATGGAATGGCTTTTTTCCGCATTTGAGGACCACAGACACAAACACAAAACAATCCCGATCTGATTTTAAAAAAGAAAGACCTTGGGGGGAAACTGACAGCAAGATCGTAAACAAGAAAAAGAGAGTTTGATACACCTACTAATACAAATTATGAGATTTAATAGCATAAACCAACTCATATAAATCTCCAAATGTAAATTTCATTCAACCTAAAGGATCAAATAATACAAACTGTACAGTATAAACCTGTCAAACATCACTCATCTCCTTCGACTGACTCCAGCTGACATGCGGCCTCTCCAAGGGCCATTCTATCCATCCTCAGCTCTCTGCCACTGCTAATCTCCCTGGACGTCTTCGGTCAGCAAATACATAAATCAATTATGGTTTTAAGCTTGATGCCATGATTTACCCAACTGATCCCCCCTGGATTACAGTAAGGCTTAAAATGTGTCTCGAGCTAAACCTTTCTGGACCGCACTTGGCGTTCCCTGCTAGTAGCAGTCTGAAAGAGGTGCAGACATAATGTATACCTTAAAATGCGATGTTAAGAGCCACTGAAAACCGGGGGAAAAAATGTAAGAGTGGTTCCAAGAGCTAAGAGGGTTAACTTGCAAAAGCAGCGAAGAACTGAATTATATGTGACCAAACAGCCTGTCAACAAAACCACAAGAAAATAAACTTCAACAAAAAATTGCCAGACGGGAATGCAGACTGGCAAAAAGCTGTCCAACAACCTGCCTGATTAGATTTGTGTGTCTATTATGGGACATAACCTGGCTAGGGTCCTGAGAGGAGGGAGATGGCCGAGTAGTAAACAGGACCTGTGGTGCCGTCCAGCCTTCCGCACAACCCAGTCCCCTACCTGAGTGCTCCTTTATGATGGGAGTTTTATGACCCCCTTCTTAGCACGCTCGTATCACTCCATTGGGGCCCCTTGCCAATCTCTGGCACCCCATTCAGGAGGCAACAAAGAGGCTAATTAGAGTCTCTCTCGGTGGAAGCCCGCGGAGGGCTCCGATTTGATACTTCCAGCGGAGACTAGGAGCCGCGGCGGCCGCATTCACACAGGCCTTGTGCACGCTTGGGTTGGCCCTTTGGCTCGGGACCCCGCTCATTGTTCCTCAGCGCTCGGCAGCGCGTTAGAACCACCAAGGGGGAACCGACACGTCTTCTTTCATGTGGCAGGACCCGGCAAGGAGATGCTAATGGGATATCGACAGGATTAAAACACCGCCGTTCAGGTCCGGAGAAGGGGGTGGAGAGGTTCAGGTCCGGAGAAGGGGGTGGAGAGGTTCAGGTCCGGAGAAGGGGGTGGAGAGGTTCAGGTCCGGAGAAGGGGGTGGAGAGGTTCAGGTCCGGAGAAGGGGGTGGAGAGGTTCAGGTCCGGAGAAGGGGGTGGAGAGGTTCAGGTCCGGAGAAGGGGTGGAGAGGTTCAGGTCCGGAGAAGGGGGTGGAGAGGTTCAGGTCCGGAGAAGGGGGTGGAGAGGTTCAGGTCCGGAGAAGGGGGTGGAGAGGTTCAGGTCCGGAGAAGGGGGTGGAGAGGTTCAAGTCCGGAGAAGGGGGTGGAGAGGTTCAGGTCCGGAGAAGGGGGTGGAGAGGTTCAGGTCCAGAGAAGGGGGTGGATAGGTCCGGTCCAGAAGGGAGGGGCAGAGAGGGAGCGGCCCTATGAACATGAAATTAAAACCGGGTTTTCAGGTGGATCATTGTAATTCAATTGTTTTTTAATGGGAAAGTTGCTTGTGCTTAGTTTCAGTAAGAAAGAAAATCCGTGAGCACACGAGTGGTAAAGTGGTAAATAGAATTAAAATAACCCCAAAATGGGTTTTCAAAATTCAAGGAAAAACAAAGAAACTAAACATATTCTCTTCAAGAGCCAATGACAGAATATAATCTTAGAAAAGTGTTTAACATTTTATCTCCACAAGTGTTTCAGGCAGACATCAGTGTAGCTGCGCTATGTGGAGAGGGAAAACCCATCAGGAAGGTAGGCCAGATAATAAATGTACATGTCACTTGATAACTGGCTGTAACTGCTAACCACTGGTGCGTTTCCACTCTCACCAAGGCAGGTAGGCGTAGAAGAGCGTGGGCTGTCCCCAGCACCTTCCTCCCTCTGACCACAAGCTCCCCAGAAGGACAAAAGATAGGGGCCTCGGCTTGCACGTTTCATAACAGCCTGCCTGACCACGAGGCCAGGCGCCGCGCTCTCAGCACTAGCCAGGTTTAGCCACGCAGAGGCAGGGCCGAGGTTGGGCCAAGAAAACAGACACTAATGTTACACAACAGCCCTCCTCTCGGTTCTTATCTCTGTCTGTCCGATGTTCGGTTGATTCCCCATTGCCATGGCCACGGTCTTTCTTCTCCCCGGGTCCAAAAAACGGCTATTTCAGATGTTAGGCGAGAGGTGTTGTGCCACCTGGCTCTGTACAGAGTCTGCACCACGCTCTCCCGCCTGTAATCCAACCATCTCCAGTTGCAGCAGTAAGATAACAGGAGCCAAAGCACTGAAGAAAGGAGGAGGCTTGCGCAACAGTAGCAAGTCTATGCACCCGGCGCCAAACGATGCTTATCTGGTTAATAAGCTGTGTGATCTGGTTCTTCTTTTTTGGGGTGATATATATTAGATTTTTACTGTATTTAGTTTGTTAAAATCAAAGGGTGCTTGTGTTGTTGAATCTGTGTACAACATTAATTCATCAATTAAAAAAAAAAAACTGCATAAGGTGATGACGGTATGAGCGGATTCTCAAATCCAATAGCGATTCATTTTTTTGGGGGAGGGGTGCTCCTTCTGATAGAGAACATGCCTCGGTGATAATCTGTCGTTGTAGTCAGGGGTGTGCAGTCCATCCACATGATGTAACCCAGTGTTAAGTCTTTAATCGATACATCTCCCGGCATGACAGTGCGGACAGAGCACAGATCTGAGATCAGAGAGATGGCGGTGTAAATCTTTACAGTTCAACCAGGGCCTTTTAGAACCTGTCTATAATTGGGTGTCAGCCAGCTGCCTCGGCTCGAGTCTGCTCTACTGCAGCGTCTGGCCAGCCAATAGCTTATCCTCAGATGCATAAACAAACACTGACACCAGACACTACGTCAACAAGGCATCAAGACTCAGACTATGAAGAAGAGTTACTCCGGGAGGACAACCTAACGCTTCATGTTTTCCCCGTCCTCAAATTTGGTCTGTTCTGGAAGACCAAGACCTTCCGGCACATGTGCCCCTTCAAAAAGCTTTTGTGGTGCTGTTTGGTTATTACCCTTTGATGTACTACTGTACCTGTGTGGAGTACTCTCCAGGGGAGTTCGCTCACAGATTTTAAATGGGGGGGATAATCCTGCTCCATGTAATGGATGTTCCTCTGCCAGTTTAGCTTGCAATAAAAAGCTTCTACATTGAGCCAAGCTTAGGTAATGAATCTGTACTTTCTTTCCCACCATAATGCAGACTATGACAAAGCACCCACAACACAATGAGGAAAAAAAAGAGCGCTCACTGACACAAAAGCCTATCAATAAAATATGGTAAAATAACTAAATCCCTTAGAAACAATATGTTCATTTAATTTGTATCTGGGACCACAGATTGGGGAGGGAATAGGTCATCTTGACCATTGGTGTTAAGGTTTATGCCTAAAGCAGCCTTGTGGTTCTTGGTGGTGGATATGATATCAGGTGTGCTTCACCTTATAGGGCAACTTCTGATGTGCACCTGTCTCTCCCTCTCCCACTCCCTACACATAATTTCAGGATGCAGGTTGTGTGTTATATCCTGCGACAACGCTATGGCCGGTATCAGGCCCTATCTGCTCTTGGTTTACTGAAGAGGAGCACGCGTGGTTATCAGTCGTCCTGATATGCACAGATAAGGCCCCAGACTCCTGTTTAAACACTAGGGACCCTGGGTATTAGAACCACGCCGACTGTGTTTGACTATGCCCTCTCCGCCCACGACGGAGGACAACCGAGGAAATTGAATATCCGAGTCAGTTGTTGAGGAAAAGGTTTCTGTCAAATATGGCCGACGAGAGGTGGACAATCGTTGACAGGGGCTCATTCATACACTGTGTGGCTTGGATATGAAAGAGATGGTTCAAACATTGACAGTTAGTTATGTTTAACAGCTATGTTCTGAAAGGGTTCTGGAGGGGGCATTCTTGTTTGGTTGTAAGTACATTAGAGGCCATGCATCTGCATGATAATGGGTGTTAAGTGAAAGGGATAAACCCAAGGCTATGGGTCTTTGAATAGGATGCTGTGTTTGGAATATCAAGCAGAGCTCTCGTCCTTAGAGTTAGTCCCTGTACGATTAATTTATTTGTCTAATAAATCACTCAGCCTTGCCAGATGATTATTTGCTTATCACGGGGTTACTAAAATATTGCTGTAATCCAGTCTCCCTAAAGCCACGAGTACACTCACCCAGACTTCCTTCAAGAAATAAATCTGAGCCTGTCAAATATGTCCCGGCTTTGGAGAAAGGGAGAGAAAAAAAAAACGCAGTTGTTGTTGTTGTGGTGAGATGGAGCTTTGATTTGGCCCCTGTAGGAAACCTGGGGCGATTGAAAAACAAACACAGCCCTTCATTTACCAATCCCTCACTCATAAATCTCCGGGAGATATCAATACATGACTCTGGGGGGCTACTTCAAGGGATACCCCCTCGCTCCATTTGTGGAGCCAATCCACATCTCATCCAGTTGTTGAGGCTTTACGATAGAACCCAGGGCATTGGCGAATGAATGGAACAGGCTAAATTATACAGGAAGCAAGCACTTACTGATGCATTCATTCTAACACACACACACACACACACACACACACACACACACACACACACTCTCGCTTGTGCACACACACGCACAAAGGACCTGTGCCACGTCTGGAAACAATTATGGCCGGTTAACTTGACCTGTTTGCACCAAATGAACTCCCAGACTGAAATATTTTTCACGTTTGTAACTGGAGATGGCAGCAACCCTGGCACAAGGCTGCTGGGATATAATCTGTAATTAGACAACCAGAACCATTGCTCTGTGTGCTGCGAGCTGTCAACAATCAAAGCTTCTGACAAATCTTTAGAAAACACAAACACGTAGGTCTATCAACTGGGGAACCACGATTTCTGTCAATTGCGCCGACATAAAAAAAAAGTAATCGGATGAAAGAATGTACAAGTTTGCTGATAATAAACAGAAGGGAATCAGAAAATCATATTAAATCAAATCATGACTCATAATTCTGGCAATTTATCCTTATAAATTAGAGCCATAAGAAGAAGATAGGGATCTGCATATATTTAAAGGCAGACATTTTCTGGATACAAAGGCAATTCATTATACACGGATGATAAAACAGGCGATGCATGACGCAATGTTTGACTTTATACTTCAAATGTCTGAAGTCTGTTTGAGGAAGCTTTAGAACAGGGCTTACAATATTTAGGGATGTCATGGAACATCTACTAATCTAAATGAACCCATTAGTATTCTGTTGGGGCAGCCAACAGATCAATGCATGAAACGGTTTGGAAATCTCTTTTGATCCTAGATTTCCCATCTCTTGCACAACCAGGGATGGTCACATTGATAAAACTTTTGAAAAACAGGCAACCTCATCACTCAATTTATCCAGGCAAAAGACGTATCCTGAAAATGACAAAAAAATCGTCCTTTGACGTAAAACACAGTCCAGCTTTCACATTAAATAATTAAATAAGCATTCAATAGATCTTACCTAAACTTGAAAGACATTCAGGATAAATTATGATTTATTAAAGACAACCATTGGTTTTAACACCGCAAAATTAAATTGTTTGCCATTTTGTTCACACTAACCCAAGTTATTTCATGGCAAATAAATCCAAAAACACTAACGTTTTTGTTTATTATAGCTTACAAAGGCTCTATTCAATTCCTCATTAATTTTAAGGACAGTGGGTGAAGGTACACAAGGCCATCTCTCTGAACAAGTAATTCTGTATTTCTTCCAAAATTCATTAAGGGAATATAGAGTAACCAAGACGGAACACACTCAAATCTGCCAATTAGATAGACTGATTTAACAAAAGCTTTGGCCATGCTGTAGACATACCAATATTTTGGTAGGGGCTGCTGAAACAGAATCCTCACGTGAACCTTAACCGTGGCGCATTCCATCTGATTAGCACAAACATTTCAAGATGAGCAGGTCCACTCAAGGTGAAAGAGGCCAGTAGAAGAAAGAAATACATTCTGACAGTGTATGTAGTAGTGATGCAATTCAATTCCAGGAAGTGCTCTCTTTACTTCTCTATTGGCAGCCAATTTAACTTGGACACATTCAGTGTTATTGCATTACATAAACTTAATGTACAGTAACAACAACGTTCAGCAGAGCACAAAAAATAGTGAAACAACAAAAGATATGTGTACAAGATCAGGGTTAGGGGTACTACTAGGTAAAAACTTTTCAGCACAACAAGTATGAGTCATCTTGATTTTGGAATCTTTAAAATGTCATCCGACTCTTTTATGTTGCGTAAAAGCCTGGAGTTCCAAACATGACCTAGGACCTGTAAACTCACCAGGGGAACCCGCTCCCCTCCCATTCTTTGTCTCGGTATAATCTTAAGCAACTGGAAATGTGAGCTCTCAATCAATTCTGACACACTGAGTCAAACCCAAAATCGGCAATTCCACAGTAACGGAATTGTGCTGTGCAAACTTGTGAAACATAGACATCTATGATATGGTCCTATGATTACTTCAGATTTGGTCCGGTCTGGACAAGACCAAATCTGAACCAATCATGGATGTCTATGTTTGGGCCAAATGAAAGCCGGTCCAGACGTTTGTGGAAGTTGAAATCATAGTTGGTCCGGAGCAGACCAAAAATCAACATCTGTTGACGTTGAAATCAAGGCCAGGGCGGACTGACCAAATTTCAACTACTTTTCTATGTCCATTACATCCAGTGCTCAGTGGTTGAGGATGCTGGTTACAGTAAATGGAAAGAGAGGAGGCTCGTGGGTAAGTATCAGTAAGAGCCAAGAGAGGTGACATTAATTGGAGAGAGAGAGAGAGGAAGGAAAGAGATGGATTGGATGTCCCAATTTTTCATACTCTTGCTTTGACTACCAGACAAAGAGAAAGGAAATGGTTATCAGCTGAACATAACAGTATGCCAGTGGAAAGTAGGACAGTAGCACATGACCCAACTGTGGTTACAATGGGAAATCATTGTAGCCAATTCAATTTCAGAAATTGTTTGATTTTTTTCTGAAATTCTGTTACCGATTTGGCAAAATAATTTAGAGTTTTAATTAACTTAATCATTCATAAACAAAATTGATATCAGTAAAAACACAAACTAACCTTTACTTTTGTGAACTTTCATTATCCTCCCTCATGAGGGAGAGAATTTCTTAAAAAGATGTGAGTTTTCATAAGAGAATTTCAAGGCACAAGGCAATTTACAGAAGGCAAATCATTTCTCCAAAACGAAATATAAAAGTGTGGATATGCGTTGGCACGGGTCTTTACTTCAACATGGTGTGTTTTTACATTTTTTAAAATTTGACCCCTACCGACCAAGCCCTCCTTAACCCGGACGACGCTAGGCCAATTGTGCGTCGCCCCACGGACCTCCCGGTCACGGCCAGTTACGACAGAGCCTGGGCGCGAACCCAGAGTCTCTGATGGCACAGCTGGTGCTGCAGTACAGCTCCCTTAACCACTGTGCTCAACATTGTGTTTTGATGCATTTCAAGACTTTTTCTACTAGATGTTTTCTAAGACCCCTTTTCTATCTGTTTGACAAGAAATCAAAGCCTTTGCTTATTTATAATTTTTTGGATTGAAAAATGTATACATGCCTTATTTACTCACAAATATAGACTCGTAGCATTCGTTTGACACCCAATTTGACATGCTCCTATGAACTTCACAAGATGGTGCTCATTGGTCCTTTTACATGGAAATGACCAATTCCAAATCCTACAAGCTTCATGAGGTGTTGGGCTATGTGCGAGAGTGGCAGGCCATTAGCAGAAACGGAGTGTTTCTTAAAAAGCAGATAATGGCCTATTTCCCAAATTTCGAGACACTAGTACAGTTCCTTGACAGTTTTGGAAGTTGAGCAACATTTCTCATGTGCAGACAACAGCACGCTGACCGGTCTACAACAGGAGTGCATGGTGGGATTTGAACAGCGGTGCACACCTGGCGTGGATTTACTTGCTGTATACCTCTCAAATCCCCCAACCCTCCCCCTCCTTTGCAGTCCTACATCCACACTACTACTATTACTACCACCCCCGCCCTCTGGCTATGCTGACGAGAAGCAGAGGCCAGCCGAGCGGCCGAAAGGTTAGGCTGCAGAGGTCAGGACTCGGGTCCTGTGCACAGCCCTCATTTCCTGGGCTGGACAGTCTGCACCACTTATAAAGCTAATAAGGCCCTCCTTGTCCCCCCGGTGGCTGGGGGCCCCAAACTCTCAATCACTGGCCACACCACAGGGGTCAGGGGTGGGCTGAGATGGGTGTGAGGAAGGGGGGGTGCTTCCCATTAGCTGGCCCCCTTCACCAGGTGCGACTAATGGGCTCAGCCAGCGCCATGGCAGGACAGCTCGCTAGTCACCCGGACAGGCCTGGAAGTCATCAGGGGAGAGGACCTCAGCTTCGGTCACCAACCACAGACTTGATGGTTTCAGAGAGAGCGACAACAATGTTGTCTTGATATGATAGCCTACTTCAAACTTACAAAGGGATTCACCTGTACTTTTGTATACGTTTTGGCCAGTAGTTCTGAAAGTAGAGCTCACAAGTCAAAAGTGAACCTGAAAATTGCATACTATGTCACATATGTGCACCAGGCATTGCTCTCTCTCACTCTCCTGATGTGCATCATGTGCATCTTGATAGCTGCCACTCATATGTTGACGGACTGAAGCTCATTGATTGAACTCAAATTGCTAGAGGGCTGGTCCTTGTGGGGGAACATTTTTGGGAAATAGGGCAGCCCAACTTCCAGAAAAACAGTGACTTTCAAACTAGGTTTGTGTGGTTAATTGAGGAAAGACTGTAATTCTGCTCATAGATTATGCATGTATGAACTACACATTGACACATCCAGCCCAACGTGTAGGAAGTTGAATTTACTTAGTTGCCAAAGTTCCAGAGCATGTCTTTAAAAATCATATGAAAGCAAATATTCAAGTGTCATGTAGTAACAGCAACAAGTAACCTGGTGGCATAGACGGGTTAGCTGACAACGCCACAAAAACGATGCGCACAATTCAAAGGGTCAAAACGACTTCTGTTATGGTTCTGGATGGCCAGATAGCTAGCAACAATAACAAGAAACTGCGTGAGGTGAACCGTAAGTGGCTCGTTTCAGCTTGTTTGATCTTGTTATTGATACCATGTTTTGATTAGAGGTGTTTTGACTGATATTACATCTACGCTAATATGCAAAAAAATTTGGTAGCTAACCAACAACTGTAACGATGTATGAGAGAGACCAGCGCTCTTTGTGCAACTTTGTTTACAATGAACAATGGAGTTGAAATATAGTTTGAATGTTATCAACAATCTAAGCCAACTCAGTCTGTCTTTCCCCATAGTTACGCACCAGTCGGTTTTGTTGCTAAATAACCAAATCAACCAGTCTATTGAGTTACAGTGCCTAAAGGACAATTACACCACATTTCAATTTCGTTTTCATTATCTCCAGCACAATACCAGTATCTACATATGTGAAAACGGCGCAATTATACATTTTACATAAACATATAAAGTTATCATTTTGCACAATGGCCGTCAGACACTACAGAGACTCGCGGTGATGTGGGGAGCAAGAAAATACCCTGCCTCTGGGCTAGAAACTCCGTTTTGACATGTAGACACTGGTATGGTGCTGGAGAGAATGAATTCGATTGAAAAGTGGTGGAATTGCCCTTTAAAGTACCTACATTATTGACTTTAGAACACAAGTTTGAAAAAGTAACTCTTTCCCAATTCTGGGTGAAAATTGACAACCATAAAATCCAATGCAAATACCAGTAGTCTAATGGAAAATATGCTACTTATTTCCATGAAACCTCACTTTTTTCTACCTTTGGTTACAAAAATGTAACCAAAAAAACTACGAATTGAACAATTTCTAGTGAAAAGGCATATTCATTGGTTAAATCCTTCTGAGGAATGTATCATCAAAGCAGGCGATCTTGACCACAAGAAGCTAACCTGACAATTATCTATTGCATCAGAATTCAACATTTTCTCTTGGCCGAGAAAAATATCTAAATGAGGGGTAAAATCTCAAAGGTTTATATTTGCAGTGCCTTTAGAAAGTATTTCTGGGTAAGTCTCCAAGAGCTTTCCACACCTGGATTGTGCAACATTTGTTCTGTCAAATCGGTTGTTGATCATTGCTAGACAACCATTTTCAGGTCTTGACATATATTTTCAAGTAGATTTAAATAAAAACTGTAAACTTGCCCACTCTGGGACATTCACTGTCTTCTTGGTAACAACTCCAGTGTAGATTTGGCTTTGTGTTTCAGGTCATTGTCCTGCTGAAAGAGAAATTATTCTCCCATTGTCTGGTGGAAAGCAACCTGGTTCGGTCTTTCCTTTAGGATTTTGCCTGTGCTTAACTCCATTCCGTTTCTTTTTAATCCGCATAAACTCCCGCAGCCCTTAACACTTAAAAGCATACCCATAACATGATGCTTGCCACCACTATGCTTGAAAATATGGAGTGGTACTCAGTAAGGTGTTGTATTGGATTTGGCCCAAACATAACAGTTTGTATTCATAACAAATCTATTCATTTGCCATATTGTTTGTAGTATTACTTTAGTGCTTTGTTGCAAACAGGATGCATGTTTTGGAATATTTGTATTCTCTACAGTCTTCCTTCTTTTCACTCAGTCAATTAGGTTAGTATTGTGGAGTAACTATAAAGTTGATCTATCCTCAGTTCTCCTATTACAGCCATTTAACACTGCAACTTTTTTAAAGTCACCATTGGCTTCATTGTGAAATCCCTAAGCGGTTTCCTTCCACTCCAGCAACTGAGTTAAGAAGGACATCTGTATCGTTGTAGTGACTGGGTTTATCGATACACATTCTTTTTTTACCCATCTACCAATAGGTGCCCTTCTTGGAAAGCCTCCCTGGTTTTTATGGTTGAATCTGTGTTTGAAATTCACTGCTTGACTGAGGGACCTTACAGATAATTGTATGTGTGGGATACAGATAGGAGGTCATCATTCAAAAATCACGTTAAGCAATATTTTTGCATACAGACTGAGTTCATGCAAATTATCACATGACTAGTTAAGCACATTTTTAGACTTTCCATAACAAAAGAGGTTGAACACTTATTGACTCAAGACATTTCAGATTTTTATTTTAAATACATTTCTAAAACTTTCAAAAAACATAATTCCACTTTAAATTCAGGATTTTTACAATAAAATGTGTAAAATGTTGAGGGGTGTGAATACTTTCTGAAGGAACTGTAATTCATGGATTTGATCTTAATAGTCATCTAGCTTGTTAGCTCTAGTTTAGATCCCTGCAATATGGATACCGTCCATACACGATGCGCCCATTAGGGTGTACCGCAACCAAAACTCGATACTTGTAAATTCCGTAATGCTTTCCTTGTACCAATGTCAGTCCTGTTTAACTGCATGCTTTTCTTTGGATGCTGAAATCCATAGTTTTTATAAAAACTGCACCCTTTAATTCACTGTTTACAATTGAATCGGAAGTTAAGCGTGCACTACCACTTGATACTTTAAAAATATCCATTATTTAATTCTTACTGTGTACCTATGCTTGTCCTGATTATTAGTGTTGTCAGTTGGATTTGGAATCCACTGTTTTGATAATTTGCCTTCTATGATAATTTACCTTCTAATTTGCCTTCTATCCCTTGCGAAATCTAAAAGTTCTGCCATGCAATGACTTACAAAAAAAATACAGATTTCAGCACCCAAAGAAAAAGCTTGTTACAGGACAAAACATTGGGACAAGGAAAGCCTGAAAGAATTAAATGTTTTACAGGTATCAACTGATAGCGTCTCGATGTAGTCTGTGGTACATTCTGCCGACACGGAGTTGAGTTTACTAAGCTGCTAGCTAGCACATGCAAAAAACCAAAACAATTTCAACAGAAAAAAAGGACTAAAAAACTTTTGTTAAGTAGATTCCTGAATTATGAAAAGGTAGAAAAATGTAGATCTATATTTTATGTACGTCTATCAGTAAACTTAAATTAAGTAACTGTAGGCAGAATTTATTTATATTTTATCATTGATTTGAAGAAAAGGTTTTTTGGCAAAGATTAACAAGTTTACAAATGTTAATAGAACCAAACTAGTCAGAAAGAAATTCACAAAGTTGACCTTACCGGTGTTGCTCTACAGCTTCGTTGTCTGGTAGCTCTGCGCCACACACGTTGCAGCGTTCGTGCTGGTTTCTGCCATCTGGCTTCATGCCAGCGGCCAGCTCCCCCAGCTTGTTGAAGAACTCCCTCTGGATGAAGCTCTGGGGCAGAAGTCCCCCGTAGGCACTGAAGTCCATGGACATGGCCAGGGCAGGGGACATGTGAAGAGAAGAGGCCATGGAGGCCGGCATGGATCGCATAACTTCGTTTTTATGATTGGGAGGCAGAGAGTACAGGGAGGTCAGCTGTTTCTCAGTCATGCCTGTCATGCCAGCCATGGCTTCGAGACCCATTTGGCTACCATCTGCTTGGGGGTCACCCATGCCATCCTCCCGGACGTAGTGCAGCTCGCGGGCACTTGTGATCACGCTGCTCCTGGTCGGGGTCCCTGGGCCATCCCGGTTCTTGTCCAACTCGTTGCTCCTCTCACCATTGCTGGAGGCGCTGGACTCCATGGTTCTGGGGCTCTCGTGGCCTCCGCCTTCATCCACTTGCATCATCTCCGTCTTGATCTCGGTCATCAGTTGGCGGTGGGAGTTGCCGTGAGTCAGGTGCTCTCCCCCGAAGCCCTGCTGCAGGAGGGACTGGCCGATGCTCATCAGGCTGTCCACGGCAGCTTTGGTTGGGCTCATGGTGGAGAGCCCAAAGGATGTGGAGACGGAGGGGCTCTGGTCCAGGGCAGAGGCTTGCTGGGTGGCTGAAAGGAAGCTCCCCTCCATGGAATGCTTCTTAGCGTTCTTCCCTCCTTGCCGGCCCTTGCGCTCGTCCTCTTCCTCCGTGCCGCCATCGTTCATATTGGCCTCCGTGTCATTATCATCCGAGGACTGGATGGTCTCCAGGATCTTGAGACATTGCTCCTCCAGGTACTCGATTTCTAGGATCTCTGCTGCGTACAGCAGGTCGTCCAGGTCTTCCACTTTGGCCTGGAGTGTGGCAGTGTAGGCGTACTCCAGGATCTGCTGGAAGGTCTTTGGTGAAAGGAAGTCCAGGGTGTAATGCTGGCTGTTGCGGTGAAACAGAATCTCAAACATCTTGCTGGTGCAGGCCAACACGGTTCTATGAGCATGGAACTCCTGGCTGTCCACCATGATGACCACGTCGCAGAGGGTCCCTGCCAGACGCATCTGGTTGGCCTTCTGCAGCAGGACCGTGGGGTGGTTGGGGTTCTGGAGGTGGATCATACCCATTTTAGTCAAATCCATAACGTCGCTGAGATCCGCCAGGCCAACTCATGAGGCTCGCTTTCCCTCCTCAGCAGTTTCTTCACTTATCTTTGTAAACAAGATAAAGTCAATCTGAAGAGAGAACAAGATCAGGCATATCAGAATATTTTAGGAAAATACTTTATAATATATGAAAACAACTGTTGGCTTCTCAACTATATATCATATTTGGTCCTAGCCCAATAAACATCAAATAACTGTGGTAGATAAGATCACAGATCAATATTTAAACCTACACTTTTATATAACAAATCCAAACAGTTCTGCAGTGTTAAGTTAAAACAATCAATTGCTGTTGTATGAATTACTGCAGATTATTTGAAAAGCCATTGCAAACCATAAATGTTAATTGTCTTTTTTATAATAATTGATTTAAATTAGATAAAGATCAGCAATGTATCCTTATTTTCTGGGCATTTTGAAATCAAATTGTTCTCACCTCTCATCCAAATAGGCTACATTAACATTGCACACTTCATAAAATGAAAACAGGTCTATGCACATGACACTGAGCTGTTCTGTACATAATACATACAACTATGGACATACAACCCTACTGGGATGGTAAGAATTGTATGCAATGGCATCATAGTTGAAATGAGTGGCCATAAGAGCAAATTATCAATAGCTAAATAACACAAGTCAAACGCCAAGCAGACCAAATCACCCTTACTAAACTAAAATCTTAAAAAAAAATACCCCATCTTTTCCCACTCAATGTATAGTTATGTGAAACATGAACAGCAACAAATATGGACCACTGAGAGCCTTGCAACACCCTAGTCTTTGTTAGAATGCGTTGATGCTTGGTTCACAAAGACCATCAACACCCATTCTGAAATGAAATGGCATCTTATTCAGTATTCTTATCACAGAGAAGAGCAGTGAGCACAGAAGGGAGCGAGCAGCGTGCCAGGAATAGTTGGAACAGAGGATGTCGCAAAAAAAAGAAAACGCCATGTAGCGCAAACAAGATTATATTACATACGCCAAAGAAACGCACGAGTCATTGCTTTGGACACCTCTTTAACTTGGTTACGTAATATAAATTGCTCTACACGACTACAATTCTATTGTAATCTGATCTGAAAATACAATTTATTAAAAGAAGCGCAGGTTTATACTAGGACAGAATAGTTTCCATTACTGCTTTCACTTGGAATGTACCTGGTTTTAACGTCTATGGAATGTACAGTAGGCTAGGCGATCAATGATTTGAATGCATGTTGGCATGTCATTGCCCGCGCTCACAAAATATTAGACCACATGAGGAATAACCTGTCATGTAATAATATTAAATGATGATATAATCACCGTTATTATTATAAATATAACATGTTATTTCAGTAGCCTATTACAATTAACATGATTACCCAGGGTCGTTACAGTAGCTTATACTCATTTTAGGCAAGTCATTTTATAATTTACATTTTCAAATATTCCATTAGAGTTAATCAAGCATCAGAAACGGTAGGCTACAGACTTTTTCAATTTTTCCGAAAGGATATCGATAAAGAGCGCAGATTAAAATCGATTAATTTATGCTAACATTATGCATCCGCAATTCCTAAACAGGTAGACAAGGCTAACAATATACTCAGTGGCTCTCATAAAAATGAAGTCAACAGTTGGCAATCGTTGGAAATACTCAATGAAAATTCTATTCAATTTCAGAGCCTATATTACAGAGCAGTTCAAGACTGTATACATGCGGTATTGATAGGAGTGGTGGACGTCCAACAAATGACAACAAATGTTACTTTATGACACGAATAACAATTTATCGCTAATTTATGACCCAGTAAATAGGTCCATGTCTATAGCGCTCCGTAATTAGCTTAGTGCCCCAGGTTTACCATAGGAAACAATCGAAAGTTGCCTAATAAGGATAGGTAACGTAAAGCCCACAAATTGTATGAGGAACTGGATGGATTAAGACAGTGCGTCGAGACGGCGCGTTAATGTCACCAAATAATTCCACGCACTCGTGTGATCAGACACCATTGAAGGGTTAATTATTATTTTCAATCAATAGGTTATGCTGTATTGACAGCATATCAACGCCAACATAACGCAATCATACGAGAACCCTCTAAGGACCAACTGTATCCACGAAGACAGTTGTCTGTCCGAAGCGCGCATCTCTTTAGCATTATGTTCAATGCGTCCTGATGTTTAAAAATCTGAGTCAATAAAAACCTAAGCTCGTGGAAATCGTATCCAAACACATTTTGCTCATGAACAAACAGTATACTCACACCTCTCTCAACAGAGTCTACTAAAGTACATAAGGTCGAATGAGACCCAAATACATTGTTGCAACAATGATTAAATTCACTAGCCTGCTATTCTGATTAGCACACAGGTGGAATCGTTTGAAGTGAAATCATTACAGCTTGAGAGCATTTTATTTGGACATGTCATTATGATTGAGCTTGAAGAGATAACCCATATCGATAGCAATTCAATTTGCCATTCCATCTATAAACAATGTTATATTTATTTGCGCCAAGAGGAGGCAATATTTCATTAAGAATCAATGAATAAGCAACAGTCGACCAGTTATCTATGTGGGTCTCTGGTGTAGGCCTAAAATGTACATCAGTCAGTGAATAAATAGATGGACACAGTTCAGATTATTGCCCTTGTGTTTAAGATGATTTGTCATCACCGCTGCACGAGCTCCTCAAGTGCGTCATTTGTTCGCTTTTTAAAACTTCCAGGAATATAAGAGCGGCACAAGGTGTCAGTGTACTGTATTCTCATTTCAACAGAAACACTATTTTCAGAATAAACCACATGGACGAACGTCATCCTGTCTGGTTCGCAATGTAAGCCTCAGACCTCACGTTCTCCTGTTGCGATCTCCCGAATACTAAAACAGACAATTACGTCAACCTAACATCTTTACATGGCCAATGAAGCCCAAGTGTTCATGGAAACTTAAACACATTTCGTCCGCTCAGACTTTTGGCTTTATTTGACAGCTAAATACATGCAATTTAAAACACTTCAGCGCAAACAGGAATTGATACATCAACTTTCCTTGCCACATTGTAGCGCTATAGGAACTGTAACTTGATGAGGGTTGAAGTGAGGATAGCAAACATACTATTAAAGCATTCACAATATGAGAGTACACAGGAAAAACAACTGTAAGCATGCAGAGAAGCGGGTCTGTCACTGCAACATGAAAGCTGGGCGCCCATATCAGTACTCACCTAAATTGCACGTTTTGATTCCGAATGTGTGGTTATTGGGCTACAGCATAGTAACGCAGTTCACAGTGCCCGCTCTCACACGCACTAACTCCTCTGTTCTTTCGGGTTAGCAAATCAACACAATGGTGACGTCAACGAACCGAGTCACTCTTCCCTCTCTTGAATCCATGCAAACACTGCGAAAGTGAGACACCTAGGGGGCTGCCGATTTTTTTGTACGTGTAGGCAGTAGGGGAATTATAGGAACTGATACAATTATCAGCGATGGTGATAATAGGTTATTGTATTTTTCTTTATTTAACTTGGCAAGTCAGTTAAGAACAAATTCTTATTTTCAATAACGGCCTAGGATAAGTGCCTTGTTCAGGGGCAGAACGACAGATTTTTACCCCGTCAGCTCGGGGATTCGATCTAGCAACCTTCGGTTATTGGACTACCTAGGCTACCTGCCTAGAGTAATCTTCTAAATCTGAACATTTTAAAAGTCGAAATCATTATGTAATTAGGTAACCCATATAGTAAGAGAAAATGAACAAGTACATGTAGAATATTGAGGATAATTGTCCAAGAAAGTATATATTTTTTTAACCTTTATTTAACGAGGCAAGTCAGTTAAGAACACATTCTTATTTTCAATGACGGCCTGCAAACAGTGGGTTAACTGCCTGTTCAGGGGCAGAACGACAGATTTGTACCTTGTCAGCTCGGGGGTTTGAACTCGCAACCTTCCGGTTGCTAGTCCAACGCTCTAACCACCAGGCTATGCTACCGCCCCATATGAATAATGAATCTAAATATTTACTGATGAAAAAATAGATATCCATCTACTTGATCAAAATATAACATTTATATTCCTTTTATTTTGTCCCACCAGTGCCACTTGATTACAGCTTGTGTTTTTACAACTTGTTGGCTTGTAGCCAACAGGCGTTGAGCTGTCTACAGTAGGCCTATTGGGAGTTACAAGGTATAGGCTGCTGTATGCACTAAAACACACTCAATGCTACTGTATCCTTACAATAATAACAATTGTAACAACAATGACCAATTGTGTTTTAAACTGCGATGGGAAAACTTGTTTTATACTGTAATAGCCCCTAGGCTATAACTAGTTGTGCTGGACCAAGAAATACCAGTCTGTATGTGTGTTACATAGTATTTGCATTTTAACATGCATAGCCAGGTACACAATAGAGAAGGTGGGCCTATCATTTTTTTGGAAGGACACAGTATTTTTGTCATTTTAAAACTTTTTCAAATATTTTGTTTATATGAATTGACTACTGCAAGATGCTGCCAACCCCTTATGGGAAGAACGTGGTTGTCATTAACTAAACCAAAATCATAACATATTCTATTATTCACCTAATAGTCAAAATGTCCCCGGAATTGTGTGCAGAAAATAGTTTCTCATTAGTTACATTTAACATCTAGCTTGCATGTTGAATCCCCTCACACAAAACATGCCACAAGCAACAGGTCTGTCATCTCATACTGACCAATGGATACATTGCAAAAATATATTAAGATGGGAAACATGAGATAGATGTGGATCGTAAGTAGAGTATTTTAATGTGCAGCGGTGCATGGAGAGTTTTTAGCTCCATCTGTGTGAGGATCACAGAGTGCTTCATCACCTTCGAGCTGCATGCTGTGCTGGCTTACCCATGGATAAAGAAAAAAGGCACTGCCTTAATCTCCATTTAATCCCCATTTTACTGGGGGAAAGGAAATAAAGTGGTAAATTATAAAACTATATCATTATCACTGCACTACAAACAATACACAGGTTGCTGTTAAATGTTCAACTCTAATGTGATATGGACTTGCCAGCACATGGTGTGACTCTGCAACTGTCCAAGCAAATGGTTGATTGGTAATTTAAAGGGTGAGTTAACCCAAATTACTCAATTATATGTTGGTTTCCTTAACCTGTAAGGAGTCTATGGAAAAGGTGTGACAACAATCCATGCTTGAGTTTTGTTTACCTAGCCCCTGTTTCAAATGAAAACTTTTTAGCAAATCCAATACAAGTCAATGGTTTTCACGGTGCATTCGGAAAGTATTCACATTTTGTTATGTTACAGCCTTGTTCTAAAATTGATGCATTTTTTCCCCTCATCATTCTACACACATTACCTCATAATGACAAAGGATTACAGCCTCAAGTCTTCTTGGGTATGACACTACAAGCTGGGCACACCTGCATTTGGGGAGTTTATCCCGTTCTTCTCTGCAGATCCTCTCAAGCTCTGTCAGGTTGGATGGGGAAAATTGCTGCACAGATATTTTCAGGTCTCTCCAGAGATGTACGATCAGGTTCAAGTCTGGGCTCTGGCTGGGCCACTCAAGGACATTCAGAGATTTGTCCTGAAGCTACTCCTGCGTTGTCTTGGCTGTGTGCTTAGGGTCGTTGTTCTGTGTACTCTGGAGCATTTTTTCACCAAGGATCTCTCTGTACTTTGCTCTGTTCATCTTTCCCTCGATCCTGACTGAAAAACATCCCCACAGCATGATGCTGCCATCACCATGCTTCACCATAAGGATGGGGCCAGGTTTCCTCCAGACGTGACGCTTGGCATTCAGGCTAAAGAGTTCAATCTTGGTTTCATCATACCAGAGAATCTTGTTTCTCATGGTCTGAGAATCCTTTGGGTGCCGTTTTTCCAACTCCAAGTGATCTGTCATGTGCCTTTTACTGAGGAGTGGCTTCCATCTGGCAACTATCATAAAGGCCTGATTGGTGGAGTGCTGCAGAGATGGTTGTCCTTCTGGAAGGTTCTCCCATCTCCACATAGAGCATAGGTACCTCTGGAGCTTTGCCAGAGGTACCATTGGGTTCTTGGTAACCTCCCTGACGAAGGCCCTTCTCCCCTAATTGCTCAGTTTTGCCGGGGGTCAGCTCTAGGAAGAGTATTGGTGGTTCCAAACGTTTTCCATTTAAGAATGATGGAGGCCACTGTGTTCTTGTGGACCTTCAATGCTGCAGAAATGTTTTTGTACCCTTCCCCAGATCTGTGCCTCTACACAATCGTGTCTCGAAGCTCTACTGACAATTCCTTCGACCTCATGGCTTGGTTTTTGCTCTGACATGCACTGTCAACTGTGGGACGTTATATAGACAGATGTGTGCCTTTCCAAATCATGTCCAATAAATTGAATTTACCACAGGTGGACTCCAATCAAATTGTAGAAACATCTCAAGGATGATCAACGGAAACAGGATGCACCTGAGTTCAATTGGAGTCTCATAGCAAAGGGTCTGAATACTTACTGTGTATGTAAATGAGGTATTTCTGTTTTTTATTTTTTAAACATTTGCATTATGGGATATTGTGTGTTAATTGATGAGGACACACATTTATTTTAATCAGTTTTGGAATAAGGCTGTAACTTAAGAAAATGTGGAAAAGGGAAGAGGTTTAAATACTTTCCAAATGCAATGTATATTAGCGTTATCACACTTCACGGCTAACTGTCCATCTTTAAAAGTCAAATGCAGCCGTTTTTATCTCAATATGAAATCATTACTGGGTAACAAGTACCTTACTGTAATTGTTTTTAATAAACATTGTCAAAAATGGAGAAGAAAAATAGCTGTGTTGTTAGGGTTTGACCGGGGTAGGGCATCATTGTAAATAAGAATTAGTTCTTATTAACTGACTTGCCTAGTTAATTAAAGGTTAAATAAAATACATTTAAAAATGTACCTGCCTTGTAATGTCACCAGGCAGGCCACAACACCATCCGACCAAAGCTGGCGGACATTTCAGGTGGTCTTTTCCAACAGCTCCTATACGAAAAGGGCATTATCATAATTTTACAAAATTATTCCAACCTCATAGTGTGGAAATATATATAAAACACAGGAAAATCGAATTTTTTGACTACATTTGACTTTTATAAACATGGGAGAGAGTGTGAATAGTGTGGAAATATATATCTTCTTCAGATAGTCTGGGGGACAAAATCTGAAAGAAACAAATATCAAAGAATCTTGAGACAACCTTTAACCCTAGTTTGTTTTGATAAATTAAGTTATTTTCATTTCACTAGCAGACTGTGGTTGGGGCTTATCTGTGCGATATTGGGGAGTGATAGTGACTTTCCACAGTAATTGCTAGTTTTCTCATTCAAAGTATCGGGTTAATTACGGTGATAAACCCAAATCCCGGTTGATAAACAGAGATAATCAGAGCCATCAGAATTATCGAACACAGAATAAATACCAGATTTGTCCTGAAGAGCGCACGAGAGGGATTGGCTGTCAAACTAATCACGAGTGTCTGAAATCATTAATTTCCTCGTAGCCATGTCTCTCTTGCATTTGTTTGTCTAGTCAGTATCAATATGGCTGACGAGTGTCAATGTTTCCACCTCAGAAATGGTTTCAGGTGCGCGCGCACGCACGCACGCACGCACGCACGCACGCACGCACGCACACACACACACACACACACACACACACACACACACACACACACACACACACACACACACACTGAGACTGAATGGCCTTTTTTTTTACACTTGTATAAATCTGGGGGCTTCTCCGAGACTGGAGCCTGCCTCTCTGACCCCTGACCCCAACCTCTGACCACCAGTGGATTTAGTCCTAAACACATTGCCGTTCACATGTGCTGAAGTCAACTCCTCTTTCTCAGTGACTCTTCTCTAAAACCAACAACAGTATGAAATCAAAAATAGTAACGAGCAACATATCTTACTTACTTACTTAATTTCGTAAAACAAAAATAAATGTCTTCTCTATTTACCAATCTCTTTCTTGCTACACCATACTTTCGTGTGGAATTTACTTTTAAAACAAGCATTTCCCGGGTTTATGTACAGGGATAGCCACAAGACAATAACATAACATTGTCTTTGCATTTCTACAATTTACATGAAAAGCTTGATGTTGTCCTATATTTTTTATTTAATTTAACTAGGTAAGTCAATTAAGAACAAATTCTTATTTACAATGACAGCCTAGGAACAGTGGGTGAACTGCCTTGTTCAGGGGCAGAATGACAGATTTTTACCTTGTCAGCTCAGGGATTCGATGTAGCAACCTTTCGGTTTCTGGCCCAATGCTCTAACCACTAGGCTATCTGCCACCCCAAATTGCACTATAATCCAAAATCAAACAATAATCTATCAAAAAACCAACACTCAAAATGTATATTTGTTTGTCGAGTTGGTTGCAGAATTCCTTGTAGGCTATTCAAATCAAATCAAATTGTATTAGTCACATGCGCCGAATACAACAGTGAAATGCTTACTTACAAGCCCCTAACCAACAGTGCAGTTTCACTGTCCTTCCTTTAGTAATAGTGGTCTTCTTCCTTTCGGTTAGGTTAATGGGTGACCTAGGTGTTTTGTTTACCAAGTGCATATTTACCCATCCATTCTAAGGCTTCAGCCTTCACCTGGCTGGTCAGTAGACAAAGTGCCTCAGTTAAGATGATCCCGAATCAATACAGTCCGTCTTGTCAGACCAGAAGAATGGCAGTTGTACCAACAAGGCTGCTTGGTCGGTTTCAGGTGACAAGTATAATGACCTTAGTTGAGGAAGTATTCTTAAGAACTATAATAATTTTGCTGAAACATGATCAGTGCGTTTTGACAATGTTTGGCAACAGGGAAACTATAAAAGCACTCTGTAAAAGTCTGGAAAATAAAAGCCTATTGTCCTCACCCCCAACATTTTCAGAAAGTTTCCGTTCTCTTTCACCACTCAGCTCGATCGTCCAAATCTCACTCTGACCATTAGATAAACTGTCACAATATGCATGTCATATTTTGTGGAAATAGATATGTGTTAATAACTAATTAATGAAGTGCCGCAGGCTTGTAGTGAACACACTTCCGTCATCATATGTCTGGATAACATTGTCTGGATGTGCAAACGTCTGGGCTGAGGCCTGGGGAAAGAACCAATCAGCATTGGCTTAAAAAAAATAAAATAATAAAGTCTGAAAAAGACTACGGGTTGAAAGTTTGTAATATAAGTGGGTTTGGAATGAGATCAGAGCATTTATTGACTATATTACTCATAGTGGTGTTATGAAAGTTAAACCCTGGATGTAAGTAGACTGTTGTCCAATCCACATAGACATGTAGGCAGATGCCAATGAAAGGCTAGTTCAGTTCAAGACACTATGTTGAGGTGAGGGAGGGTATTGTGTCTGTGTTCATGTCTGTTTGTGCATGGCTACATGAATATCCAGTTAGGGGTTAGAACCGCAGATCAGTTTGTCTTCCTGACTGCGACAGACCAAGTTGGGTGTTTTCAGCGTTCCATCCAGAGCATGGTATTTCTCTATTTATACCAACACTACATGATGACTCACTACTGCTTTGAACACTGGCTCCCAAGAAGAGATTAGAAAAGAGGAACGCTAATAATGAAAAGATCATAAATGACAAAAAAGGACAGAGCGATAACGTTCTCTAATACACTCACACTGTCGTCTTCTCGGGTACAGTAAATCCATACCTGTCTCAGTATAGTTTATGTTATCAATTCACTTCTCTGACCAAACTTATCCGCTTTAAGAGGTCTAACCCACCTAATTAAATAGATAATGTAATAGGTCTCCATGGTCTCACCATCAATCCTCCATCCATGTGAGGGAGGGGAGGAGGAGACTCAACTGACCCAACACTGTTGTCAAGATTGTACAGCTCCGTAGTTTCAATAACGTTTCTCAAATATGCCTTTCTTATTGAATTCCCCACACTAATTAACCACAGGAAGTGATTTCCTTTGTCTTTGACAGGTGATAGGCATACAGAGGGACTGGAGAGCACCAAAACAACGCCAAATCCACGCCAAACCCAGATAATTGCTTCATTAATAATTAACATATTTAAACCCATTTAAACATTTCACTGGTGTTAGCTGAGCTCTTTGGCTGGTTGGACTAAGCCAATCAGGGAACAATAAATGCGCTCTGAGGGGATATAACTCAATCTGCGTTCAAGAAAGAAAAATTATTCTCCCAGGGCTCTCACAGACTGAGGCACTGAGATGTCTTTAGGTTTGACTGTACGCTGGTACTACAAAGACAACGGTCCAATGGGAGCGCCTCACCAAGGCGATGGTTAGGAATGTGGCCTATCCAATAAATAGGGAGTTTTCGGAAGTTCAACCAGAGAGACTGATTAACCATGTGACTAATTAGTCAGCACCATAGCACCCTGATTCAATGCACATCATTTGAAAGGACCCATGCCTTCCCAACTCTAAGCTGTTCCTGTGTTTGTGTTCCAGATAATTCTCATACGTATGACATTTACATTTTTGTCATTTAAATCGATTGTGATGACCCGGTTGAACTAACTCAAAAACTGCAAGTACAATGCATTGCCCTTGAAATTTTGCATTATAACTACAGATCTATAACTACAGATCTATAACTACAGTTGAACGTTTTTCAACCAAATATGACAGTAATTGGACCAATAGTTTCTTATAGTAGTTATTGTCTTTCAGTGGTGGCATGGGCCTTGTAAATGCCTGCTAGTGTTCCAACAGACTAATTACTGTTTTAGTGAGAGCGCCACACTAGAATTATGCCCAGAGAGAGAGAGAGAGTCAATTAGCAGCTGTTATGATCTACGATAAGCCTGAAAATTAGCCACTTGTTGCATCTGTTGCATGGATGATAATCAAGAAGAGACCAGACATTAATATTCCCACTAAATAAATACACATCTAATCTGATGACATCACAGTAATGGCTAATGGGGTTCAATGTTAAATGGACACAAAAGCGAAAAAATCATCAGAACTGCTTGTGAAAAAGAACATGCATTTAGAAATGGAGCCGAGGTGGCACTTTATTTACAATCCTAATGGAATTGTAATTGTGCTTTATTCACTGATTTACAAAGACACCAAATAGTAATCATTAGGTGATTACCTCGTAATTATCTAACAATTTAATTTCACAAGACAGAACTCTTTCTATGATATACACAAAAAATATCCATTGTCATGTGAGGCCAGTTATTTCTGACAGGTAGTCATAGAGACACATCAACAGTATATGCCTGTCGCGTACTGTCCGAGATGAGCTCTTTCTCTCTCTCTGTCTCTCTGTCTCTCGCTCTTTCTCTGTCTTTCTCTGTCTTTTTGTCTTTCTTTCTCTCTCTCTCTTGGTCATTCTCTCTCTCTCGGTCACTCTCTGTCTCCCCTTTACCTCTCCTATACCTTTCCATATGGTCCACCAACCTATCTCGTATCTCAGAGATGCTCCTCTGTTGGCTAATGAGGTTTTGAGGTCCTTTCAGGAGTTGGGCTGCCTTTCACAGAAGGAGACCCTGGGTTGCTTGCTTGGTCAAGGGCCCAATGAATACCAAGCCCATTAAAAGGCGGCTCCCTGGAGTTCTCTTTCAGCGAAAATGTTATAAAATGTATTTCACGTGTGTGTCTCCGCCCCACACAAACAATAGGGACACAATAGAAGGCAAGTTAAATATGCTGCAGTTTGTGTTTGTAAATTATGTGACGTGTCAATATAGCATTGTGTGACACCTACTGTCAAACGCACACAGAAATAAATCATAGACATAGTCGTGTTAATCTTGTACATACACTGAGTGTACAAAACCTTAGGAACACCTGCTCTTTCCATGACATAGACTGACCAGGTGAAAGCTATGATCCCTTATTGATGTCACTTGTTAAATCCACTTCAATCAGTGTAGATGAAGGGTAGGAGACATGTTAAAGAATGATTTTTAAGCCTTGAGACAATTAAGACATGGATTGTGTATGTGAGCCATTCAGAGGGTGAATTGACAAGACAAAAGATTTAAGTGCCTTTGAATTGGGTATGGTAGTAGGTGCCAGGCGCATCGGTTTGAGTGTGTCAAGAACCTCAAAGCTGCCGGGTTTTTCAGACTCAACAGCTTCCCGTGTGTATCAAGAATGGTCCACCACCCTGTGGAATGCTTTCAACACCTTGTAGAATCCATACGCAGACAAATTGAGGTTATTCTGAGCGCAAAACGGGGGTGCAACTCAATAAGGTGTTCCTAATGTTTTATACACTCAGTGTATGACACACACACACACACACACACACACACACACACACACACACACACACACACACACACACACACACACACACACACACACACACACACACACACACACACACACACACACACACACACACACACACACACACACACACACATCTAAGACATCGCGCTGACATCTACTTTTAACTGACAAAGTCCTTATTTACAAATCAGTATGGAATCCACTTGTATTTCCAACTATGATGAAAAACCTGGAGGACAATCAAAGGTCAGAAGTCCATTTCACCAGCTCAGCCTCAAGTGTCCCTGAACGATATTCATGTGGAAAGTTAGAACTATGGAGGCCTGGAGGGTCCATCCATGTGGTCTTTTTCCTTGGACCACTTGAGATAAAGCTTTTCTGTGGGATGTCTTGCATAGCTCTATTCTCTAGGAGTGCATCCACTCTTTCAGCTGGGCAGACCAAGAGAAAGGGGCCAGGGCTAAACTAAGAATGCCCATTAGCCAATGAGTGGTTGGTCGTGGAGTACTGCGCATTCCTCGGTGCTGTGAAAAGCAGTAGGTGTATGTGTGTGTCTCTCTGCCCCCCCCCCTCTCGCTCACCCAGTGTAAGAACCCAGCTGTTCCCAGTGGAGCAGAATTCCAAAACTTCCCC
The DNA here is from genome assembly GCF_023373465.1 of Oncorhynchus keta. Classification (NCBI taxonomy): domain Eukaryota; kingdom Metazoa; phylum Chordata; class Actinopteri; order Salmoniformes; family Salmonidae; genus Oncorhynchus; species Oncorhynchus keta. The sequence goes on along the minus strand of NC_068432.1, from coordinate 18,323,240 downwards.
AGTGGAGGTAGTCAAGCCCTCTTCTCCATAGTGCTTAACCACTGGACCGATGGCAAACAACAGAGTAATCATATTACAGTGTTCCTGGGAAAGAAGGACAGCTAGCCACAGGGAAGCTCCTTTGGTTAATCCCTGGCTTTTCTCTCTCTCCCTTTTTCATCCCAGCCTTTCAGAGCAGTTCTGTAGACGGAGGATCCTTTAACCGCTCAAGGATGTCGGCTCCACTACCTCGGATCCCTCCCCTCCTTAGTCATTCACCTGGATATACAGTAAGAGTACACATACACACTGTCTGTCCAGAGGCACATATACTATTTACTCTTAGGGTTTCAAAAGGGTTGTTCAGCTGTCCCTATAGGAGAACCCTTTTTGGTTCCAAGTGGAACCCTTTTGGCCTCCATGTAGTACCCTCTGTGGAAAGGGTTCTACCTGGAACCAAAGGGGTTCTACCTGGAACCAAAAAGGGTTCTTCAAAGGGTTCTCCTATAGGGACAGCTGAACAACCCTTTTAGGTTCTAGATAGCACCTTTTTTTCTAAGAGTGTAGAGGTGACTGATGTTCAATGAACGCTGTGAAAACCAAGATGTGTGTTTGCAGTGACCACTCTGCTGGACTTAATACACATTTACATAAACTCTTACATTTACATTTACATAAACACTTCTGTACACATATTGTCTGTACTGTAAATATATTTTAGGACTGAGCACACCCCAAAACACACGCGCACGCGCAAACAGACAGAGTGTGCAATCAGGTCAGGAAGTACTTCTGCAAGACGTTGCCCTCTACATCTCATTTGCCATTATATTTGGGTCCCTTCATCACCTGCGCTCTATTTCTCTACACCCCATTGACTGCACACCACATAGCCTTATTATCAATAATTAATATGCGTGATAAATCACCTGTAATTAAACACATTAGTGGGACACGGGTGTAGATTTACCCTGAACCACGTCCAGTGGTATTAAAATGAGCCTGATGCTCATTAAATATACATGAGGAAGCCACTGTCAGAATAATAAACAAAACCCATGATAGAGCCTCTACTGTAACACAGGGGAGATGCAGGGAGGAAGGAGGTGACACTGGAACTTCTCCAGCACTCTGATTGAATTAGACTGTAAGTGATAGTAGAAACTAGGTATCTGTCTAGAATAGAAAAGTATACTAGAATATGGAATAGTTGTTAGTAGTATGTAATCCTCCACATGTTACAATGGAGATATGTATTTTTGCTTGGGTGGAGTTTGGGTCATTGGAAAGTCAATCAAGGGTAGCGTGGGGGAAGTCCCTAAAATTTACAATGGAAATGTGTCTTTTTGCTCTGCTTGCAAAACTTAAACATATACCATACTTAGGAGGAGGACAACGTCAGTTGCAATGTTGATCCCCTAGAGCTATTTACCTTCCGGGATAGTAGAATGGCTATGATGTACATTGGAGACTCAGGGACTGTGTGTGGGGAGCATATGGATCTCTTTAGTAAATGTGGGACGAGTAAATACACAAAAGAGGAAATCAGCTAGCCACCATTAACTCTCTCTCTTAAAAGAGTGCCTTCATAGAATGCATGCCTCCTGCACAATTTACCCACCAGTACCACCAAAGCACCTACATACAGTACATACTTTGCTGTAAGACAAATAGCTTCCTCATTCCTAACCATAACGGTATGTGCAAAATCGAACCTAAGGGGAAGGACAAAACCTTTCCCCTACATCACCTATTCAAAACAGCCAAATGCCATTTGATGTACAAGTTACAGTATGTACATTCTTTGAAGTATGTCACCATCACCAGACATAACTCACCTTGTGTTATCCATACGTTATAGCCACGGGGTGTTACTCAACAGGAGCCATATACTGTATGAATGACTTACGTACTGTTTCCTGACAGTTGGCCGTATATGATAAGTGATATATGACATGATGTGCCATGCACTACCCAGGAGCTGATGTCATGTCATTGATCATAGAGCAGGATGTCATGTCACATGACTGCTGTCGTTCTGAGGCACCTTCTGTTTAGTAGTGATTCATAAACCCTTTGTGACAGTGTAGGGACTTTATGCTTGACTGAGGCATCGGTGTACAGTTTTTAATGCAGTGGGACTGCACACAGACCGCTCATGCTTGATGAGAGTATCTGTTTTATGTACCACAACCGCTTACAACAATATCTTATTGACACATTGGTGATCTTTATGTTTGACCTCTTTTGATGGAGGATCTCATGCATGCTGTGAGAGTTTCTGCTGGCTGAATATCCAGTTCTTTGTTGTAGTTGTCATCATACCATCATCATCATCAGCAGCAGCTTGGAATCCAACCCTCCGTGGCCACATCTCAAGACCATGAAAAACACAGTAATCATCAAGTAAGCATCCGTTGCTTCTGTTCAATGATACAAATTGCAATTGAATATCCCACCTATAAACAACAATGTTCAAACAGTCAAACTGCGACTCTTACAAAGCAGAGCAGTGAACACAGTGTTTAAAGGAAGCCAGGGTATAATTACACTCCTTTCATGTGTGTACCTGTAGCGTGGCCTTCTCTCCCTCGCTCTCTGGCCGGAGCAAGAGAGTGGGCAACAATACTGCCAGCTGCGGCCACATGCTGTGAGCAAAAGCCATTCATTTCGAGAGGACTTTTTGTTCCGACTAGGAAGTGAAGTGGGAAGTTATTTCTTTGAAGAAGCCCCCTGGAATAGTTATGATCAAAAACTGGTAGCCTCAGAATCTGTCTGAACGCACCTGGGATTTTCACAAAACAGCTCATATCAGAATAACAGTTTGCATAGCATATACAGTTGCCATAATATGGTGGGAAGGTTAGTGTTAGGACATAGACAAACACACTATCCAGGTTACATTGCCACACTCCCAGGAACATTCCCCAAAACATTAGCTAAGATTCCCATTAAGTTCTAGTTGGGGTCTTATCTAACATTAGGATGATACAAAAATGTATTTTGGATAACACAATCTTCAAAAATAATAATAATTATGCTTTAAATTAAATATCCTTGGAATGTTCTCCTAAGATTCATTAAAATGTTGTACACATAAGATCTGTAACAACCACCACGGAACATTTCCCAAAAGTTCTCATTAAGCTTCCAGGTAATGTAATACCACAATGTACCAGTAATGCTTTCCCAGCAAAACAAAATGAGTTATGTGAAAGTTCCCAGAACATTCGTTAGGTTGCAGCAAATGTTCTCATAACACAAACATGGTTCAGTTGTGCTGATGATGATACAATGTTTGCATAAAACATTTACCTGATGTTGCAAGAACGTTCCCAGAACACATTTTGTCTGTTCTTTTAAGGTTCCCAGAATGTTTTATTAGGTTGTGGGAACAGTCTGGTGGGAACATTATGGGGACATCGCAAAAGATATGTTCCCAAAACACAAACAACTTTCCAGTTGTGCAGAGGATTATACAATGTTTATTTTAGGGTGTAAAACATTTCATCTGATGTTACAAGAACATTCCCAGCACACATTTAGTCTGTTCTTTAACAAGCCACATAATAAGTTGCATGGACACACTGTGTGCAATAATTGTGTTTAATAACATAATCTTTGAATGACTATCTCATCTCAATCTACAATTATCAACAACTACAACTACAATTATCAACAATCTACAATTATCTGTAAGGTCCCTTAGTCGAGCAGTGAATTTCAAACACAGATTCAACCACAAAGACCAGGGAGGTTTCCAATGCCTTGCAGAGAAATCTGACATTGAATATCAAATCAAATCAAATTTATTTATATAGCCCTTCGTACATCAGCTGATATCTCAAAGTGCTGTACAGAAACCCAGCCTAAAACCCCAAACAGCAAGCAATGCAGGTGTAGAAGCACGGTGGCTAGGAAAAACTCCCTAGAAAGGCCAAAACCTAGGAAGAAACCTAGAGAGGAACCAGGCTATGTGGGGAGGCCAGTCCTCTTCTGGCTGTGCCGGGTGGAGATTATAACAGAACATGGCCACGATGTTCAAATGTTCAAAACTGGAGCAGCAGCACAGTCAGGTGGACTGGGGACAGCAAGGAGTCATCATGTCAGGTCGTCCTGGGGCACGGTCCTTGGGCTCAGGTCCTCCGAGAGAGAGAAAGAAAGAGAGAATTAGAGAGACCATATGTGGGGTGGCCAGTCCTCTTCTGGCTGTGCCGGGTGGAGATTATAACAGAACATGGCCAAGATGTTCAAATGTTCATAAATGACCAGCATGGTCAAATAATAGTAAGGCAGAACAGTTGAAACTGGATATACAATATACATTTGAGCATGGTGAACTAATGAATTACAATTTAGATGGTGTATCAATACACCAACTCACTAAAAAGACACAGGAGTCCTTCCTATCCCAATTGCCGGAGAGGAAGGAAACTGCTCAGGGAGGCCAATGGTGACTTAAAAACAGTTACAGAGTTGAATGAATGTGATAGGAGAAAAGGGAGGGTGGATCAATGACATTGTAGTTAATCCACAATACTAACCTCAATTGACAGAGTGAAAAGATGGAAGCTTGTACAGAATAAAAATATTCCAAAACATGTATCTGTTTGCAACACGGCGCTAAAGTAATACTGCAAATAATGTGGTAAAGCAATGAACTTTTTGTCCTGAATGCAAAGTGTTATGTTCTAGTTAAATCCAATACTATACAATACTTGTACCACTCTCCATATTTTCAAGCATAGTCGGGGCTGCATCATCTCATGGGTATGCTTGTAATCGTGAAGGACTGGGGAGTTTTTCAGGATAAAAAATAAACGGAATGGAGCCAAGCACAGGCAAAATCCTAAAGGAAAAACTGGTTCAGTCTGCTTTCCATCAGACACTGGGAGATAAATTCACCTTTCACCAGGGCAATAACATAAAACACAAGGCCAAATCTACACTGGATTTGCTTGCCAAGAAGACAGTGAATGTTCTTGAGTGGACAAGTTACAGTTTTGACTTAAATCTAAGGCAAGACCTGAAAATGGTTGTCTAGCATTGATCAACAACCAATTTGACAGAGCTTGAAGAATTTAGAAAATATTAAATGGGCAAATGTTGCACAATCCAGGTGTGAAGAAGTCTTAGAGACCCAGAAAGAATCACAACTGGTGCTTCTACAAAGTATTAACTCAGGGGTGTGAATACTTATGCGAATGAAATATTTCTGTATTTAATTTTCAATACATTTTCAACATGTTCTAAAAACATGTTTCACTTTGTCGTTATGGGGTATTGTGTTTAGATGTTTTTTTGTGTTTTTTTTTTCATCCATTTTGATAAATGTAACAACATTTTGAAGAAGTCTAGGGGTATGAATACTTTCTGAAGGCACTGTATAGTGTGTATATACAGTACAGTCTTGAGATTGCGCAGAGAGCCAGTGCAAGATAGTGTCAACGCAGATAGTCCAGGTAACCAATAATGAACTATTTAGCAGTCTTATGGCTTGGGGGTAGAAGCTTTCTCGGAGCCAGCTGGTCCGAGAGTCGATGCTCTGGTAGCGTTTGCTTGAGAGTAGCAGAGTGGACAGTCTATGGCTTGGGTGGCTCGAGCCTTTGGCAATTTCTCGTCAATTCCTCTGACACCGCCTGATATAGAGGTCCTGGATGGCAGGAAGCTCGACCACAGTGATGTACTGGGCTGTCTGCATCACCTCGTGTTAGACCGCAAAGCACAACAGAGGGTGGTGCAGACAGCCCAGTACATCACAGTCAAGATGCTCTCGATGGTGCGGATACATAACCTTTTGAGGATCCAAGGGCTCATGACAAATCTTTTCATTCTCCTGAATGGGAAGAGGTGCTGTCATGCCCTCTTCATGACTGTGCGGTGTGTGTGGACCATGTTAAGTCCTTAATGATGTTTAACCAGTACGGTTCAGTGCATTTGTTGACAAAGTCTGTAGCAGGTGTTTGTTCTGAGTTAGCATGCTAGGATTGGTTTTCAGAAGTGTTAGTGTGAGTTTGAAGATAGCTGATGGCTCTGGTCAACAGAAATGTTTGGTGTCGCTGTGCCTGCCATGGTAGTACATTTATGGCAGCTGGTAATCATAAGCAACTGTAGGGGCGATGAGGTGTTTTGCTCGTGGGCCGGAAACATTTTGTTGACTGTTTTGGCTATGGTTTTAGTAGCTTTTGCTAGTCCTGTTTGCAGGATTATATTTCTCAGTTTGGAGTCTGTAGGAAATGGCACATGCGTTTGTATTAGCACTACGCTAGTGGCTAACGGTTGCTATGGTTTGTAGCTTTGGTAAATTAGGTTGTGTTAGTGCTCAGCTAGTGGCTAACTGTGGCTATGGTTTGTAGCTTTTGAGCATGGCATGGTGGTTTGGTTTTTGCCTGGTATAAGTAGTTATCTCTAGGGCTTGGAGAGCGTGCATGTATTGGTTGGTTAGCGGTGAGCAAGTGGCTATCAGGACTTTGTCAGTTTATTTATTTTTTGTTTTTGGCGTGGTGATTTTGACTAAAGGGCGTTTGAGTCAGCAGTGTTTCATGCTAAGGTAGAGGATAGCTGGGGTCTTCTCAAAGTAACGAGGGATCAGTTAGGTCAGGTGGTAAAAATGCTGGAGGTTGCAATAGCAGAGGTGGTGAATACTTTATGGGAAAAGTGGAGTGAGTGCTTGCCATCGGTCTGGGGGTTAGTTTAGTTTATTAGGATCCACATTAGATACGGCACATGCAGCAGTTACTCTTCCTGGGGTCCACATAAAACATACAGAACAGTAATAGACAAGAACAACATAAGATATTACATTACATTTAAAAAATACAAATACAATAAGAGTCATACAGTCCCAGTCAAAAGTTTGGACACACCTACTAATTTAAAGGTTTATCTTTATTTTTACTACTTTATACATTGTAGAATAATAGTGAAGGCATCAAAACTATGAAATAACACATATGGAATCATGTAGTAACCAAAAAAAGTGTTAAACAAATCAAAATATATATTTGAGATTTTTCAAAGTGGACACCCTTTGCCTTTGTGACAGCTTTGCACACTCTTGGCATCATCTCAACCAGCCTCAATGAGGTGGTCACCAGGAATGCATTTCAATTAACAGGTGTACCTTGTTAAACGTTAATTTGTGGATTTTCTCTCCTTCTTAATGTGTTTGAGCCAATCTTTTGTGTTGTGACAAGGTAGGGGTGGAATACAGAAGAAAGCCCTATTTGGTAAAAGACCAAGTCCATATTATGGCAAGAACAGCTCAAATAAGTAAAGAGAAATTACAGTCCATCATTACTTTAAGACATGAACGTCAGTCAGTCCGGAAAATGTCAAGAACTTTGAAAGTTTCTTCAAATGCAGTCGCAAAGACCATCAAGTGCTATGATGAGACTGGCTCTCATGAGGACCACCACAGGAAAGGAAGACCCAGAGTTGCCTCTGCTGCAGAGGATAACTTCATTAGAGTTAACTGCACCTCAGATTGCAGCCCGAATAAATGCTTCACAGAGTTCAAGTAACAGACACATCTCAACATCAACTGTTCAAAGGAGACTGCATGTATCAGGCCTTCATTTAAAAATATATATTTTTATTTAAACTGGCAAGTCAGTTAAGAACAAATTCTTATTTACAATGGCGGCTTAGGAACAGTGGGTTAACTGCCTTGTTCAGGGGCAGAACGACATATTTTTACCTTGTCAGCTCAGTGGATTCGATTTAGTAACCTTTCGGTTACTGACCCAAAGCTCTAACCACTAGGCTGTCTGCCACCCCAGTGGTTGAATGGTTGAATTGCTGCAAAGAATCCGCTACTAAAGGACACCAATAATAATAAGAGACTTGCTTGGGCCAAGAAACATGAGGAATGGACACTAGACCGGTGGGAATCTGTCGTTTGGTCTGATTTGAGATTTAGAAATTTGAGATTTTTGGTTTGTGAGACGCAGAGTAGGTGAACGGATTTTCATTTCATTTCATTACAGTACAACGCTTTGATTTGTTTGATCGTAGCTAGCTACATAGCCGTCTTTGTATCAAAGATAATTGTGTAGTCTAGAGCGATTTTCTAGGTTAGCTAGCCAGCTATTGTCGTTCTTTTAACGCAATGTAACGTAAACAACACTGCTAGCTAGCCAGCTAGCCCCCGAATAGCAGCACTGCAGAAACTATTACACTCAACGGAACGACTTGATTAGTGTAGTGTCAACAACGCAGCCACTGCCAGCTAGCCTACTTCAGCAGTACTGTATCATTTTAATCATTTTAGTCAATAAGATTCTTGCTACGTAAGCTTAACTTTCTGAACATTCGAGACGTGTAGTCCACTTGTCATTCCAATCTCCTTTGCATTAGCGTAGCCTCTTCTGTAGCCTGTCAACTATGTGTCTGTCTATCCCTGTTCTCTTCTCTGCACAGACCATACAAACGCTCCACACCGCGTGGCCGCGGCCACCCTAATCTGGTGGTCCCAGCGCGCACGACCCACGTGGAGTTCCAGGTCTCCGGTAGCCTCTGGAGCTGCCGAGCTGCGGCCAACAAGGCAGAGTTCATCTCAGCCTATGCCTCCCTCCAGTCCCTCGACTTCTTGGCACTGATGGAAACATGGATCACCACAGACAACACTGCTACTCCTACTGCTCTCTCTTCGTCCGCCCACGTGTTCTCGCACACCCCGAGAGCTTCTGGTCAGCGGGGTGGTGGCACCGGGATCCTCATCTCTCCCAAGTGGTCATTCTCTCTTTCTCCCCTTACCCATCTGTCTATCGCCTCCTTTGAATTCCATGCTGTCACAGTTACCAGCCCTTTCAAGCTTAACATCCTTATCATTTATCGCCCTCCAGGTTCCCTCGGAGAGTTCATCAATGAGCTTGATACCTTGATAAGCTCCTTTCCTGAGGACGGCTCACCTCTCACAGTGCTGGGCGACTTTAACCTCCCCACGTCTACCTTTGACTCATTCCTCTCTGCCTCCTTCTTTCCACTCCTCTCCTCTTTTGACCTCACCCTCTCACCTTCCCCCTACTCACAAGGCAGGCAATACGCTCGACCTCATCTTTACTAGATGCTGTTCTTCCACTAACCTCATTGCAACTCCCCACCAAGTCTCCGACCACTACCTTGTATCCTTTTCCCTCTCGCTCTCATCTAACACCTCCCACACTGCCCCTACTCGGATGGTATCGCGCCGTCCCAACCTTCGCTCTCTCTCCCCCGCTACTCTCTCCTCTTCCATCCTATCATCTCTTCCCTCTGCTCAAACCTTCTCCAACCTATCTCCTGATTCTGCCTCCTCAACCCTCCTCTCCTCCCTTTCTGCATCCTTTGACTCTCTATGTCCCCTATCCTCCAGGCCGGCTCGGTCCTCCCCTCCCGCCCCGTGGCTCGACGACTCATTGCGAGCTCACAGAACAGGGCTCCGGGCAGCCGAGCGGAAATGGAGGAAAACTCGCCTCCCTGCGGACCTGGCATCCTTTCACTCCCTCCTCTCTACATTTTCCTCCTCTGTCTCTGCTGCTAAAGCCATTTTCTACCACTCTAAATTCCAAGCATCTGCCTCTAACCCTAGGAAGCTCTTTGCCACCTTCTCCTCCCTCCTGAATCCTCCTCCTCCCCCCTCCTCCTTCTCTGCAGATGACTTCGTCAACCACTTTGAAAAGAAGGTCGACGACATCCGATCCTCGTTGCTAAGTCAAACGGCACCGCTGGTTCTGCTCACACTGCCCTACCCTGTGCTCTGACCTCTTTCTCCCTCTCTCTCCAGATGAAATCTCGCATCTTGTGACGGCCGGCCGCCCAACAACCTGCCCGCTTGACCCTATCCCCTCCTCTCTTCTCCAGACCATTTCCGGAGACCTTCTCCCTTACCTCACCTCGCTCATCAACTCATCCCTGACCGCTGGCTACATCCCTTCCGTCTTCAAGAGAGCGAGAGTTGCACTCCTTCTGAAAAACCTACACTCGATCCCTCTGATGTCAACAACTACAGACCAGTATCCCTTCTTTCTTTTCTCTCCAAAACTCTTGAACGTGCCGTCCTTGGCCAGCTCTCCCGCTATCTCTCTCTGAATGACCTTCTCGATCCAAATCAGTCAGGTTTCAAGACTAGTCATTCAACTGAGACTGCTCTTCTCTGTATCACGGAGGCGCTCCGCACCGCTAAAGCTAACTCTCTCTCCTCTGCTCTCATCCTTCTAGACCTATCGGCTGCCTTCAATACTGTGAACCATCAGATCCTCCTCTCCACCCTCTCCGAGTTGGGCATCTCCGGCGCGGCCCACGCTTGGATTGCGTCCTACCTGACAGGTCGCTCCTACCAGGTGGCGTGGCGAGAATCTGTCTCCTCACCACACGCTCTCACCACTGGTGTCCCCAGGGCTCTGTTCTAGGCCCTCTCCTATTCTCGCTATACACCAAGTCACTTGGCTCTGTCATAACCTCACATGGTCTCTCCTATCATTGCTATGCAGACGACACACAATTAATCTTCTCCTTTCCCCCTTCTGATGACCAGGTGGCGAATCGCATCTCTGCATGTCTGGCAGACATATCAGTGTGGATGACGGATCACCACCTCAAGCTGAACCTCGGCAAGACGGAGCTGCTCTTCCTCCCGGGGAAGGACTGCCCGTTCCATGATCTCGCCATCACGGTTGACAACTCCATTGTGTCCTCCTCCCAGAGCGCTAAGAACCTTGGCGTGATCCTTCTGTGGCTCAGTTGGTCCTTCTGTGGCTCAGTTGGTAGAGCATGGCGCTTGTAACGCCAGGGTAGTGGGTTCGATTCCCGGGACCACCCATACGTAGAATGTATGCACACATGACTGTAAGTCGCTTTGGATAAAAGCGTCAGCTAAATGGCATATATTATTATATATATTATCCTGGACAACACCCTGTCGTTCTCAACTAACATCAAGGCGGTGGCCCGTTCCTGTAGGTTCATGCTCTACAACATCCGCAGAGTTCGACCCTGCCTCACACAGGAAGCGGCGCAGGTCCTAATCCAGGCACTTGTCATCTCCCGTCTGGATTACTGCAACTCGCTGTTGGCTGGGCTCCCTGCCTGTGCCATTAAACCCCTACAACTCATCCAGAATGCCGCAGCCCGTCTGGTGTTCAACCTTCCCAAGTTCTCTCACGTCACCCCGCTCCTCCGCTCTCTCCACAAGATCCAGTTGAAGCTCGCATCCGCTACAAGACCATGGTGCTTGCCTACGGAGCTGTGAGGGGAACGGCACCTCAGTACCTCCAGGCTCTGATCAGGCCCTACACCCAAACAAGGGCACTGCGTTCATCCACCTCTGGCCTGCTCGCCTCCCTACCACTGAGGAAGTACAGTTCCCGCTCAGCCCAGTCAAAACTGTTCGCTGCTCTGGCCCCCCAATGGTGGAACAAACTCCCTCACGACGCCAGGACAGCGGAGTCAATCACCACCTTCCGGAGACACCTGAAACCCCACCTCTTTAAGGAATACCTAGGATAGGATAAGTAATCCTTCTCACCCCCCCCCCCTTTAAGATTTAGATGCACTATTGTAAAGTGACTGTTCTACTGGATGTCATAAGGTGAATGCACCAATTTGTAAGTCGTTCTGGATAAGAGCGTCTGCTAAATGACTTAAATGTAAATGTAAATGTAAACGGATGATCCTCCTCCATGTGAAGCATGGAGGAGGAGGTGTGATGGTGTGGGGGTGCTTTGCTGGTGACACTGTCTGTGATTTATTTAGAATTCAAGGCACACTTAATCAGCATGGCTACCACAGCATTCTGCAGCGATATGCCATCCATTCTGATTTTCGCTTAGTGGGACTATCATTTGTTTTTCAACAGGACAATGACCCAAAACACACCTCCAGGCTGAGTAAGGGCTATTTGATGAAGGAGAGTGATAGAGTGCTGTATCAGATGACCTGGCCTCCCCAATCACCCGACCTCAACACAATAGAGTTGGTTTGGGATGCGTTGAACTGAATTTGATTGGTTTAACACTCTTTTTTTGATTTGTTTAACTACATGATTCCCATATATGTTATTTAATAGTTTTGATGTCTTAACTATTATTCTACAATGTAAAAATAATAAAAATAAAGAAAAACCCTTGAATGAGTAGGTGTGTCCAAACCGTTGACTTGCACTATATATAAGAAAGACAGAAAAAAAGACAACAATAATACTATTTACACAATATTCATATTCATATACACAGTACAGTTAAAGTATATCTTTAAAAAGATAGAGTACCCAAAAAGGGACAAGATCAAAACCTGAACATAAACGCAGAACATCTTTTTAGAACAGATATACCTCTCCCCATCTTCACAACAACTTTGTCAATATGACTTGACCATGATAACTGACCATCCAATGTTATGTCATAGGAGTTCAGTTTCTTCAACTTTTTCGATGGTAACACCCTTTATGGACAACTCCGGTGAAGGTTTAGCTCTAAGAGAATGCTTCGAACCAAATACAATGCTTTTGGTTTTAGATTTACAGTATTTAAGACCAGTTTATTGTTAAAAAGACCAGTTGTAACTCCTTGCTTGCTAAGAGTCTCAGTGAGCTCAGAGGCTATAGGTGCGGATGTGTACAGTGTGCAATCATTGGCAAACATAGTCATTTTAGCTTCTTGTAAGACAAGTGGAAAATCATTTGTAAAAAGAGAGAAGTCTAACGGCCCAAGGCAAGTGCCCTGAGGGATACTGCACTGTACATATCTGATGCTAGAGAAGCTTACATTGAAGAATACTCTGAGTTCTATTGGATAAGTAACTCTCCAACCATGTGATGGCAGGTAATGTAAAGTCATAAGAAGTGAGCTTTTTCAATAACAAATGATGATCAATAACATAAAAGGCTGCGCTGAAATCTAACAATATAGTTCCAACTACCATCTTATTATTCATTTATTTTAGCCAATCATCAGTCATCTGAGTCAGTGCCCTTCCCTATATGTGAGCAGATCTCTTTTTAGGTCTAACTGCAGAGGACTACTGGAGTAATGGATGTTTACTATTTTATTTTTTCTCTCACTTCTGCTATTTTTAGCTGCAGTATACGCAGGCAGTGAGCAAGCTCTTTGTTGTTTCTTGGTCTGACAGTTGCCTTTGTCATGCTTAAACTATTCTCATTAAATCATTTAAACGTATACGTTGTGCAGCACTGTTCTTTTTCTTAATTTTTACTCGATTTGCGATTGTTGTTTAGCTTGTAGTACTTTCTGTTCTATATTCCACTTTGTCATTGTCTATAGTTTCACTCAATTCTAGGAGTTTAAGAAATAATGTAAAAGCGCAAAGCCTTATTTTTATTTTCCAAACAGCTTAAAACAGATTAATGTTTTTTCCAAGAGTCTCATTCAGTTTCTACCGACGTCAACTTCTGGAGAAGGACACCCGAGTGGCGCAGCAGTCTAAGGTATTGCTTCTCAGTGCTAGAGGCGTCACTACAGACCATGGTTTGATCCTGGGCTGTATCACAACCGGCCGTGATTGGAAGTCCCATAGGGTGGCACACAATTGACCCTGCGTCGTCAGAGTTAGGGTTTTGCCGGTGTGGGCCGTCATTGTAAATAAGAATTTGTTCTTTAACTGACTTGCATAGTTAAATAAAGGTAAAATATATATATAATAAATATGCATGCTGAAAGTCAGTAGTTAACTTGTTATTTAACAAATAGCATTCTATTTCTTCGAACACAACTCTATCCATCAGTTTACCAAGAACAGGCAGCAAACTGATTGGGCGGTTGTTTGAGCAGGCAAACAGTGCTTTACTATTTTTAGGTAGTGGAATTACTTCCTCCCACGCCTGTTGACACACACTCCCTTAGGCTTTAGGCTACCATTCACAATAGTTTCCCATCTAGGTTGTCTATACCGGGTGGCTTATCATTGTTGATGGATAACAATCTTTTCCCACCTCTTCCACACAAACTTGACCAAATACAAACCTTCTCTTTCATTATTAGATCTTCAATGCACAATTGATGATGATTCACTGCTCAATGTTGTCATTTCACTTCTCAGTTTGTCCACTTTACTGGTGAAATAGTCATTGAAATGTTTTGTTATAAATGATCGATCAACTTCAATGAACAATGGAGATGAATTGGGTTTTTGCTCCAAACTATTTTCCCATTGGTTTTTAATGTAATTTATCTTGTTTTGGTAACATGTTTTTTTTCTCAATTGACATGATGTCAACCAATTAGCTGAGCAGCATGACTTGCTTGCCACCTTTTATGCATAATTTCTATAAACCAGACAATTCTTAACAGGTGCATGCATGTCTGTCAACAATTGGCAAGAATAATTGTAGTGGTGCATCTGGATTCTCCTCTTTATATACATTAGACCAACAAACATTTCAACCAAAGAATCCTAAGAAACGATTTTGTATGATTTCTTATAAATACACTATATATACAGAAGTATGTGGACACCGCTTTAAATTAGTGGATTCGGCTATATCAGCCACACCCGTTGTTGACAGGTGTATAACATTGAGCACACAACCACACAATACCATAGACAGACATTTACAGTATAATTTCTTTAGTGAAGAGCTCAGTGACAGTCAACGTTGCACCGTCATAGGATGTCACCTTTCCAACGAGTCAGTTTATCAAATTTCTGCACTGCTATAGCTGCCCTGGTCAACTGTAAATGCTGTTATTGTGAAGTGGAAACGTCTAGGAGCAACAACGGCTCAGACCACCGAGTGCTGAAGAGCAACACTCACTACTGAGTTCCAACTGCCTCTGGAAGCAACGTCAGCACAATAATTGTCCGCCGGGAGCTTCATGAAATGGGTTTCCATGGCCTAGCAGCCGCACACAGGTCTAAGATCACCATGCGCAATGCTATTGAACTCTGGAGCAGTGGAAACGTGTTCTCTGGAGTGATAAATCACGCTTCACCATCTGGCAGTCCGACGTACGAATCTGGATTTGGTGGATGCCAGGAGAACGCTAACTGCCACAATTCATAATGCAATCTGTAAAGTTTGGTTGAGGAGAAATAATGGTCTGGGGCTGTTTTTCATTATTCGGGCTAGGCCCTAGTTCCAGTGAATAGAAATCTTAACGCTAAAGCATACAATTACATTCTAGACGATTCTGTGCTTCCAACTTTGGAGCAACAGTTTGGGGAAGGCCCCCTGTTTCAGCATGACAATGCCCCGTGCACAAAGCGCAGAAGATCCAGAAATGGTTTGTAGAGATTGGTGTGGAAGAACTTGACTGGCCTGCACAGAGCCCTAACCTCAACCCCATCAAACACTTTTGGGATGAATTGGAATGACGCCTGCGAGCCGGACCTAATGGACCAACGTTAGTGCCCGACCTCGCGAATGCTCTTGTGGCTGAATGGAAGCAAGTCTCTGCAGCAATGTTTCAACATCTAGTGAAAAGCCTTGCCAGAAGAGTGGATGCTGGGGCAGCAGAAGAGCCTAGTGGTTAGAGCTGTAACCGAAAGGTTGCTGGATCGAATCCCTGAGCTGACAAGGTAAAAATCTGTCGTTCTGCCTCTGAACAAGGCAGTTAACCCACTGTTCCCTGGTAGGCCGCCATTGTAAGTAAGACTTTGTTCTTAACTGACTTGCCTAGGTAAATAAAGGTTACATAGCCGCAAAGGGGGGACCAACTCCATATTAATGCCCATGATTTTGGAATGAGATGTTCGACGAGCAGGTGTCCACATACTTTTAGTCATGTTGTGTAACTTTAGGCCCTGCCTTTGGTAATTTGGCTTTCCTTGTTATTGGCACATCATTATGGTCACTGCAGCCAATGGGAACTGATATTGCTTTGGAACAAAGCTATGATCCATACAAATGGATTTCACAGATCCAACACTATTGGTATACACTCGTCTAAATATGTGTGTGTGATCAATAACATTTGATTTAATTTACTTGTTTGAGTGATAACCGGGGTCATGTTACAGGCATTAGTCACAGTAAGAAACTTCCTCTTGCGAGGACAACTACAGTTGAAGTCGGATGTTTACATATACCTTAGGCGAATATATTTAACCTCAGTTTTTCACAATTCCAAACATTTAATCCTAGTAAAAATTAGGATCACCACTAAATTTTAAGAATGTGAAATGTCAGAATAACAGTAGAGAGAATGATTTATTTCATCTTCTATTTCTTTCATCGCATTCTCAGTGGGTCAGAAGTTTACAAACACTCAATTAGTATTTGGTAGCATTGCCTTTAAATTGTTTAACTTGGGTCAAACATTTCGGGTAGCCTTCCACAAGCTTCCCACAATAAGTTGGGTGAATTTTGGCCCATTCCTCCCGACAGAGCTGGTGGAACTGAGTCAGGTTTGTAGGCCTCCTTGCTCGCACACGCTTTTTCAGTTCTGCCAACAAATCTTCTATGGGATTGAGGTCAGGGCTTTGTGATGGCCACTCCAATACCTTGACTTTGCTGTTCTTAAGCCAATTTGCAACAACTTTGGAAGGATTCTTGGGGTCATTGTCCATTTGGAAGACCCATTTGCGACCAAGCTTTAACTTCCTGACTGATGTCTTGAGGTGTTGCTTCAAAATATCCACATAATTTTCCTCCTCATGATGCCATCTATTTTGTGAAGTGCACCAGTCCCTCCTGCAGCAAAGCACCCCCACAACATGATGCTGCCACCCCCGTGCTTCATGGTTGGGATGGTGTTCTCCGGCTTGCAAGCCTCCACCTTTTTCCTCCAAATATAATGATGGTCATTATGACCAAACAGTTCTGTTTTTGTTTCATCAGACCAGAGGACATTTCTTCACAAAGTATGATCTTTGTTCCCATGTACAGTTGCAAACCGTAGTCTGGCTTTTTTTTGGCTGTTTTGGAGCAGTGGCTTCTTCGTTGCTGAGCGGCCTTTCAGGTTATCTCGATATAGGACTCGTTTTATTGTGGATATAGATACTTTTGTACCTCACAAGGTCCTTTGCTGTTGTTCTGGGATTGATTTGCACCTTTTGCCCCAAAGTACATTCATTTCTAGGAGACAGAACACTTCTCCTTCCTGAGCGGTATGATGGCTGAGTGGTCCCATGGTGTTTATACTTGCATACTATTGTTTGAACAGATGAACGTGGTACCTTCAGGCATTTGGAAATTGCTCCCAAGAATAAACCAGACTTGTTGATGTCTACATATTTTTTTCTGAGGTCTTGGCTGATTTCTTTTGATTTTCCCATGATGTCAAGGAAAGAGGCACTGAGTTTGAAGGTAGGCCTTGAATTACATCCAAAGGTACACCTCCAATTGATCCAAATTATGTCAATTAGCCTATCAGAAGATTCTAAAGTCATGAAATCAAAATCAAATCAACTGTATTTATAAAGCCCTTCTTACATCAGCTGATATATCAAAGTGCTGTACAGAAACCCAGCCTAAAACCCCAAACAGCAAGCAATGCAGGTGTAGAAGCATGGTGGCTAGGAACAACTCCCTAGAAAGGACAAAACCTAGAGAGGAACCAGACTATAAGGGGTGGCCAGTCCTCTTCTGGCTGTGCAAGGTGGAGATTATAACATAACATGGCCAAGATGTTCAAATGTTCATAAATGACCAGCACGGTCAAATAATAGTAATCACAGTGAACAGGTCAGGGTTCCATAGCCGCAGGCAGAACAGTTGGAACTGGAGCAGCAGTACGGCCAGGTGGGCTGGGGACAACAAGAAGTCATCATGCCAGGTAGTTCTGAGGCATGGTCCTAGGGCTCAGGTCCTCAGAGAGAGAGAGAGAGAAAGAAAGAAATAGAGAAAGAGAGAATTAGAGAGAGCATACTTAAATTCACACAGGACACCGGATAAGACAGGAGAAATACTCCAGATATAACAGACTGACCCTAGCACCCCGACACATAAACTGCTGCAGCATAAATACTGGAGCCATAACATAATTTTCTGGAATTTTCCAAGCTGTTTAAAGGCACAGTCAACTTAGTGTATGTAAACATCTGACCCACTGGAATTGTGATATAGTGAATTATAAGTGAAATAATCTGTTAGTAAACAACTGTTGCACAAAGTAGATGTCCTAACCGACTTGCCAAAACTATAGTTTGTTAAAATGAAATTTGTGGAGTGGTTGAAAAACAAGTTTTAATGACTCCAACCTAAGCGTATGTAAACTTCCGACTTCAACTGTAGATGATAACCAGTCAATGTTCAGGTCACCAAGGCAGCAGCTACTCTTCCTGAGTCTGGCAAGATTAAGGCAGTTATACAATTTAAAAAACACTACAATACATTCATAACAGATTTCACAACACACTAAGTGTGTGCCGTCAGGCCCCTACTCCACTACCACACATCTACAACACAAAATCCATGTGTACTTGTGTGTGTAGTGTGTATGTAATCATGTGTGTATGCATGTGTCTGCGCCTATGTTTGTGTTGCTTCACTGCTTCAATGCTTTTAGTTTTTTAAATATTTAGGACTAACTTATTCCTTGCCACCCATTCTGAAACTAACTGCAGCTCTTTGTTAAGTGATGCAGTCTTTTCAGTCACTGTAGTAGCTGACGTGTATGGTGTTGAGTCATCTGCATACATAGACACACTGGCTTTACTCAAAGCCAGCTTCATGTCATTAGTAAAGATTTTAAAAAGTAAGGGGTCTAAACAGCTGCCCTGGGGAATTCCTGATTCTACCTGGATTATGTTTGAGAGGCATCCATTAAAGAACACCACCCGTGTTCTGTTAGACAGGTAACTCTTTATCCACAATAACATTATCATAGCAGGGAGTGTCAAGCCGTAACACATACATTTTTCCAGCAGCAGACTATGATCGATAATGTCAAAAGCCACACTGAATTCTAACAAAACAACCCCCACAATTGTTTTATCATGAATTTCTCTCAGCCAATCATCAGTCATTTGTGTAAGTGCTGTGCTTGTTGAATGTCCTTCCCTATAAGCATGCTGAAAGTCCGTTGTCAATTTGTTTACTGTAAAATAGCATTGTATCTGGTCAAACACAATTTTTTTCCAAAACTTTACTAAAGGGTTGGTAACAGGCTGATTGGTCAGCTCTTTGAGCCAGTAAATTGGGCTTTACTATTCTTAGGTAGCGAATTACTTTTGCTTCCCTCCAGGCCTGAGGGCACACACTTTCTGGTAAGCTTAAATTGAAGATATGGCAAATAGGAGTGGCAATATTGTCCGCTACCATCCTCAGTCATTTTCCATCCAAGTTGTCAGACCCTGGTGGCTTATCATTGTTGATAGACAACAATCATTTTTTCACCTCTTCCACACCCACAAAAAACGGAATTCAAAATGACTATTCTTGTCTATTATAATTTGGTCAGATGTACTTGGATGTGTTATGTCAACGTTTGTTGCTGGCATGTCATGCCTAAGTTTGCTAATCTTGCCAAAGAAACAGAATAATTTAAGTAGTTGGCAATATCAATCGGTTTTGTGATGAATGAACCATCGGATTCAATGAATGATGGAGCTGAGTTTTTCCCAAAATGTAATTGAAGGTGCTCCAAAGCGTTTTACTATCATTCTTTATGTCATTTATCTTTGTTTCATAGTGTAGTTTCTTCTTCTTTTTTATTCAGTTTAGTCTCATGATTTCTCAATTTGCAGTACGTTTGCCAATCGGTTGTGCAGCCAGACTTATTTGCCATTCCATTTGTTTCATCCCTCTCAACCATACAATTTTAAAATTCCTCATCAATCCACTTTAACAGTTTTTACCGTCCTTTTCTTAATGAGTGCATGCCTATTATAACTGCGATAAGAAATGTCATAAATGTGTCAAGTGCAACGTCTGTTTGTTCCTCACTACACACCACGGACCAACAAATATTCTTTACATCAACAACATAGGAATAACTACAAAACGTATTGTATAACCTCTTATACACTATATTAAGCCCAGCCTTTTTGAACTTTGGTTTTCCTAGATATGGCTACTATATTACGATCACTACATTTGATGGATCTGGATACTGCTTTCAAGCGCATTTCTACAGCATTAGTAAAGATGTGGTCAATACTGTTTGTTACTATCCTGGTAGGTTGACTGATAACCTGAACCAGGTTGCAGGCACTGGTTACAGTTTGAAGCTTTTTCTTGAGTGGGCAGCTTGATGAAAGCCAGTCAATATTTAATAACTTCTTAGGGCTAGGCCTAGGCCCCTTTTTTCTCCACTTCCTGTGAAAAACCAACCATACATTTTATTTTTTGAGAGACCATCCTCTTAGAAATGCAAGAGAAAGGTCACATTGAATATATTGCTCCCTAGATGCAATTCATATGGCTTCCACAGGGTGTCAGTAGTCTATGTTCAAGGTTTCAGGCTTGTAACTTCAAAAACTAACAAGAAATATCAGTTTTAGTAGAGGGACACAGTCTTGGAAATTCGTGTTTGCGCGCGCCATGAACACATTACACACCTGCTAAAATTGGTTTCCTATTGAACATACCTCTTTCCGAAATAAATATTATAGTTTGATTACATTTTAGGGTATATGAGGAGTAAATAGAAACATATTATGACTTGTTGAAACAAAGTTTAGGGGTACATTTTCAGATTCCTCACTCTGCAAGTTGAACAAGTGCATTACTCAAATCAATGGCGCTAACTAAACAGACTTTTTGGGATTTAAAGAAGGATTTTATCTAACAAAACGACACTACATGTTATAGCTGGGACCCTTTGGATGACAAATCAGAGGAAGATTTTCAAAAAGTAAGTGAATATTTATTCATTGATTGTATGAAACCTGTACTGGTGGAAAAATATCCTAAAACAATTGCATGGCATGTTTTCGCTGTAATAGCTACTATAAATCGGACAGTGCAGTTAGATTAACAAGAATTTAAACTTTCAGCTGATATAAGACACGTACGTAAATGGATAAAATCCATAATATTTATGATTATTTATTTGAATTGCGCGTCCTCCAGTTTCACCGGAATTTGTCCCACGGGACACCTAGCCCAAATTAAATCAACCAGAAAATATACCTCTCTGTTGATATCACATACATTATCAAGCATTTCACACACATTATCCAGATACTGACTGTTCACACTTGGTGGTCTATGGAAGCTTCCCACAAGATTGGGCTTTAGGTCAGGCAGATGAACATGTAGCCATATTACTTCAATAGTATTTGAAATCCTCTCTAATCTTTACAGGAATGTGGTTCTGAATATAAACAACAACACCTCTACCAATGGCATTTCTGTATTTTCTGTAAATGTTATAACATTGTATTTCTGCCATTGTATCATCAAAGGTATTGTCTATGTGAGTTTCAGAGATATTCCGAATATGAATGTCATCTGTTACGGGCAGCTCTGAACAGTTGAAACTGGAATTCAAAGAGCTGATTGACTCTCTGCTAGACACTATTAAAAGACCCATCATATCTGGCCCTGTGTCCTCTCTGAATCGTGGCATTGAACGCTTTAGCAGGATTCTTTCTCTTTACAACTGGCTACATGATTATTGCAGCTCAGTGGGTGTAACTTTTGTTGACAATTTTGATACCTTTTGGAAACAAAACACATTTTATAAGGAGGATGGGATCCACCCAAATCATTTGGGTTCCTGGATCCTTTCACAGCATTATAAGGCTACATTGAGACAATGACTTGTCAATGACCCAAGCCCAGCCCAGCTCAGAGTCATCATAATGCTTTAGCAAATGTATATTATACCAGGGGCATTTGTAGACACAATGTAAGTAACCTCATTTATGTCCCTCTAACTACCCTGAATGCCTCTGCTGATCCTACAGCTATTGTATGCACCAATCATGTGCCTATGAACCAGATGTATGCTGTTAGCACTGAGGCGGTGTGCTCTAGTAGGAAGTCCACTGTGTGCAACTCACCCTGCACTAACATAAATAACATGAGAATATCTACTCCTGCTAAGCTTCCCAGTAAAACAATGAAAACAAGCAAGCATCCCAGAAAAGTGCTCAAAATAGCCCACTTTAACATATGTTGTTTAAGAAACAAGGTTAATGAAATTAATAACTTGCTAGCCCTTCATAATGTCATTAAAACCCAGATGGTCTACGGTGGAATTGATGTCCTGGCGTGGTACATTCGGGAGCAGCATAGTAATGTCATTTACCTGAGCTCCGGGCTCTGTTTTTGCACCAGGAACAGTCACATTTCTTACCATGGAGCTGCCCAAAATCACCGCTGGCAAGAAGAACAAAGAAATCCATCCACTCCCACGCTTCACAGGATGGTGCAGGCCTCCGACAGATGGAGAAGTCCCTCTCGATCCAAAGCAGGGACAAAAGGTTGCTGACGTCAACTTCAAAATCATAGGGGAAGGAGTAGGGGTAATCACAGCATTTGCAGACAGAGGTACCCCCAACCCCCATTTTGTCCCGAAACAAGCATAATTGATACAGCTCCTACAGGGCTGGAACCATACATTTACTTCTCCAGACAAAGAGGGCTCCATTAGAAAACTCATCTGGGACTAACTTTGTTAGCTTGATGGCTAACGTTAGCAGCTTAGCTAGGCTAGTGGCTCTTTCAAGCAGACTTTAACCTAACAGTTAAGCGGGATTCCGTGACAAGAAATAGCGGCCCTAGCTGTTAAAAGCCAACCGCATCACGTAATCCATGCAAAAACAAGTTTGTTATTTATGTTTAACAAAATATTGGTTATGTTTCAGTTAAAATGTTTGTTGAGTGTTTCCAGTATACAGTGTTCAGCTGAGCACTCTGATGACGATGTAGAAACACAACCAGACTTGGGCCTCCACACACTTCATCAACCACATTGGTCTATTCTGATTGAGGTTATCTTCTGTGGAGGAGTCCTGTCCACTCTGGAAGGGGCCCGATGTGACAGGGTGGAGCTTAGCAGTCAATAGGAGGAATACTGGTAGGAAATAGCAAGACTAGAACAGGAAATATCAATTTCGAAACAGCAGATGAGTGAAGGGCTGCATACAGGGGAGAAAGTTTGTGGTTGACGTTTACTTCCCTGGTGGTGGTTGCTCCAAGTCTCTTACCGCTGGCTACATATCAGATGGAGCTTGGTGCTTATGACCACGGGCCGAGTGAATGGTTGGCTTCTCAGTTTAGAACAAAGGGGTTACAGGTTGTCCCTTGGTTTGGTCAATTCAGAGACTTTTGGCAGGAAGACATTACCTTAGTGTAGAGCAGTGAATTTGATAGTTTTGGTTTAAGACTGGTTTCTGGTTTTGAGAATGGCTTTATCTCAGAGTTAAGGGTCTCTGTAGTCAGGTTATGTAACTAAAGCTCTAGTATTTATACTGTACATATTGGCCTCTTTAGCCCTATCCCGAAGGCCCCTGCAAAAACCAGCATTTTCATCTATCTGAGTTCAAACACACAATGTGTCAAATGTCCAAAACGTGCATTACGGTGAGAATCATTGGGTTTTAAGGATGGTTTATGGAAAATAAAGAGAAAAAGTATAAAATAGATATTGGTGACTGAGATTTTTTCCTTTGTTACGACATAGACAACACAATAAATAATAATCCGCTTGCATTGGCCGACCAAGAGGTCAAGAGAGACAGCTGGTCCGGGACCAAAGTAAGATTGCTGTCTCCCTGGGAACATGTACACTAACATTCAAAAGTTTGTGGTCACTTAGAAATGTCCTTGTTTTTGAAAGAAAAGCATTTTTTTTGTCCATTAAAATAACATCAAATTAATCAGAAATACAGTGTAGACATTGTTTAAGTTGTACTTGACTATTGTAGCTGGAAACGGCAGATTTTTTTAATTAAATATCTACATAGGCTTACAGAGGCCCATTATCAGCAACCATAATTCCTGTGTTCCAATGGCACGTTGTGTTAGCTAATCCAAGTTTATCATTTTAAAAGGCTAATTGATCATTAGAAAACCCTTTTGAAATTATGTTAGCACAGCTGAAAACTGTTGGTCTGATTAAAGAAGCAATATTCTTTAGAATAGTTGAGTACCTGGTGCATCAGCATTTGTGGGTTTGATTACAGGCTCAACATTGCAAGAAACAAAGAAGAAGAAGGCCAGCATCCCGGAGTCGCCTCTTCACTGTTGACATTGAGACTGGTGTTTTGCGGGTACTATTTAATGAAGCTGCCAATTGAGGACTTGTGAGGCATCTGCAGGAGGATGCACATCCTGCAGGTCAAAGGCCAACGGTCCTCTCAGTTCCTCTACCACTAACACAACAACAACAACAAAAACACATACGAGCGAGGGCATACTGGAACTGGATATCTTGGCATGGCAGCCTAGAAGAGAATATCACTGAATGTGTTGTTATGTAACTCTTACGTGATTAAAGGCTGGGAACCAGAGATGGGGCAAAGTGTTCTTGATGGGAATGCTGCCTGGGCTCTTAGGAACAGATCGGAATGGGGTGGGGTGGCAGTAGTGGATATTTTATAGTGCTACCAAAACCAACCACTACAAATTACAAAAAGGAGAAAAAACAAACAGACTAAATACAAAATAACTTCAAAAGATTGGTGTCAGTATCAGTAATTAGACATACAATAACGATCAGACATACAGTGGCTTGCAAAATTATTCACCCCCCTTGGCATTTATCCTATTGTGTTGCTTGACAACCTTGAAGTAAAACGTTTTTTTTTATTTTTTTATAATTTGATTTCCACAACATGCCTACCACTTTGAAGATGCTAAATATTTTTTTGGGGTGAAAAAAACAAGAAATAAGACAAAATAATTGAAAACTTGAGCGTGCATTACTATTCACTCCCTCAAAGTCAATACTTTGTAGAGACACCTTTTGTAGCAATTACAGCTGCAAGTCTCTTGGGGTCTCTATAAGCTTGGCACATCTAGCCACTGGGATTTGTGCCCATTCTTCAAGGCAAAACTGCTCCAGCTCCTTCAAGTTGAATGGGTTCCATGGGGTACAGTAATCTTTAAGTCATACCACAGATTGTCAATTGGTTTGAGGTCTGGGCTTTGACTAGGCCATTCCAAGACATTTAAATGTTTCCCCTTAAACCAGTCGAGTGTTGCTTTAGCAGTATGCTTAGGGTCATTGTCCTGCTGGAAGGTGAACCTCAGTCCCAGTCTCAAATCTCTGGGAGACTGAAACAGGTTTCCTTCAAGAATTTCCCTGTATTTAGCACCATCCATCATTCCTTCAATTCTGACCAGTTTCCCGCCGATGAAAAACATCCCCACAGCATGATGCTGCCACCACCATGCTTCACTTTGAGGATGGTGTTCTCTGAGTGATGAGAGGTTTTGGGTTTGCGCTAGACATTTTCCTTGATGGCCAAAAAGCTCAAGTTTAGTCTCATCTAACCAGAGTACCTTCTTCCATATGTTTGGGGAGTCTCCCACATGCCTTTGGCGAACACCAAACATGTTTGCTTATTTTTTTCTTTAAGCAATGGCTTTTTTTCTGGCCACTCTTCTGTAAAGCCCAACTCTGTGGAGTGTACGGCTTAAAGTGGTCCTATGGACAGATATTCCAATCTCCGTTGTGAAGTTTTGCAGCCCCTTTCGCTGTTCACTTTGGTCTCTTTGTTGCCTCTGATTAATACCCTCCTTGCCTGGTCTGTAAGTTTTGGTGGGCAGCCCTCTCTTGGCAGGTTTGTTATGGTGCTATATCCTTTCCTTTTTTTAAATAATGGATTTAATGGTGCTCCGTGGGATGTTCAAAGTTTCTGATATTTTTTTATATCCCAACCCTGATCTGTACTTCTCCCCAACTTTGTCCCTGACCTGTCCCTGACCTGTTTGGAAAGCTCCTTGGTCTTCAAGGTACCGCTTGCCTGGTGGTGCCCCTTGCTTAGTGTTGTTGCAGACTCTGGGACCTTTCAGAACAGGTGTATATCTACTGAGATCATGAGATCATGTGACAGATCATGTGACACTTGATCGCACACAGGTGATTGCACACAGGTGGACTTTATGTAACTAATTATGTTAAGTTATTTTTTTATTTCACCAATTTGGACTATTTTGTGTATGTCCATTACATGAAATCCAAATAAAAATCCCTTTAAATTACAGGTTGTAATGCAACAAAATAGGAAAAATGCCAAAGGGGGTGAATACTTTTGCAAGGCACTGTATGCTATATATCAACAACAAACAGTTACCGAAAATCAAGGAACTAGCCTAAAATAGCCAATAGCTAGGACATAAACAGCCAATCTGTGCATTTTCACAAAACATATTATCAACTAAAATGCATGCAACCGGTAGCATTTTTCTGCCAGTGTAGTCTGTAGTGCTATAGTAGTGATGACAAAGGCAGTGTTTAGACAGGTAGTATATGAGGCCCAGGCTGACGCTACTATCTGTGTGTGAGATCTACTCTGGGCTGGGCCTACACTGGTCCATTGTTGTACATAGGGGGAGGGGTGGCCACACTGAAAGGGCCCTAATCTTATGGCCTGTGAGGTTAGGGGTTAGTGGGATGGTTTGGAGACTAGCAATAATAGTGGCTATGGAGGTCACAGGACTGCTTATGTGACAGTGTGACACACACACATGGCTATAAAGTCCCTTTCTTAAATAGTTTAACATTGGGATAATAACGGAGTTCACATTTCCAGGAGAACATAAAGTAATAAGAATATACAGTATTTCTCCTTCAGATGTATAATTAAGTCATTACCATGTCATTCCATTATCAAGTGGATAAACAGGGATCATTTGATAGGGACAAGTTCCTGTAACCGATTTACTGCCACTTAACACTGAGGAGTGTTGGGAAAGAAAGAGACAAGCCATGCATGTTCACTCTTTCTCTCCTCACTGCAAAGGAAGGGAACAGCAGAGATGGGCCAGTGGCATTCCTCTGAGGGAACATTTTGAACTAGCCAGACAGATTTGTGGCAAAACCTGTGGGACTACTCTCTCACTCTGTCTCAGTTTTGCTCTTTCTGTCTGTCTCCCCCTCTCTTCGTCTCTCCTGTATCTGCCAGATTGTTTCATAACAAGGCACCAGACCAGAGGCTTCTATTGAACTCCAAATTTGGCCTTTAGACTGCCACACCAGCTAGACAGACAGACATGTCACAATCTCATTCACTGTCATCATTACACTTCACTTCTTCATTAACTTCTCTCTCAGTCAGTCAGTCAGACAGAAATGTTACCTCTCAGCCAACTGACATTCAAGTGTTTACTAAAATATCTTGTTGCTGCCAGATCGGAGGTCACAAAGTGTGGTGAAAGTGGGTTGGTGTTGGTACAGACCTGGTCTGGTACTGTCTGGTGAAATGTGACAGTGATTCTCCATGGCTGAGGCTGGAGGTGTACCAGACATAGTTTAACCTTTCAAAGGCCAATATCGACTGCCAAACACTGGTCAAAACTATGAAACCAATAGATTTTAAAGCTGATACATATAAAGAATAATTTGTACTTTATGGCTGTATGCATCTAAAACAAGCCAGTCAGGATCAATCCAGCCTAAGAGACAGCAAATTTGACAAATAGTACCACTCTGCCATCTAGTGGATAAGAGTTAGAAATGCATCCACACAGTTATACTCATCTAACATGATTTCTCTTCAGCACAGTGAGTATCACTCAAATCTAGCATACATTTGTCATGACGTATACCTGACACTTGTCCCCCACAATAAAATCGTTGAAGGGACTCTGGATCTGTCTCTGTTAGTTCTTATTCGTTCGTACGTTAGTCACATGCAATATCTCAGATAGCACTGGGATGATTTAGATGACACTTGGGTGAATGATGCGTCTTGTCATTGAAATCCAGTATTTACAAAATTACGCTGATGGGCCCAAGGCAGGAGCGGGGGGCTGCATAATTTGTGGGGGACGACATTACTGTTACCTTGTTCATATTATCTTGACATTGTATACAGGAAATATTACATAATCATAAACCTTTGTGGAACATGAGCGGACAAGACACGATTTGGATCCAAATGTTCCATCTGTAAATGCTCTACAGAAGACCATACTATCAACAAACTGTTGATAAGCAACTGCTTGCGAAGGTTACAGTCAGAGTTAGGTTTAGAATAAGTGTCAGGGTAGGAGTTAAGGTTAGGGTTAGGATAAGGGTTAAGGGTAGAGCTAGGGTTAGTAGATAGTTGTAGAGCATCTACAGATGGGCTATCAAAATGAAGTGGTACATTTGAAACGTACATTATTAGATTTAAAAGTCATTTTAAATGTTATTGTACAGTGTAACAAATCAAGCACAAGAGAATATATAGCATTTTGTAGAGCAAATGATGCACAACAAACTAACTCTCAAACATGTCAACTGCATTTCAGTTGACTTGTAAAATGAAAGCATCTATTAGACAAGGTTAGTCAGTCAAATATTAACAGAGGCTATTCAAGTACTTGAAACGTATTAGTCTGATGTCAAAGGATAGGCAGTTGACATACTCTGTTCCTGGACGTTTACGGACAGTTTGTTACATCTACACTGGTACTATTAAACTAGTGTTGCCAAATGGATGAATAAACAGGACTTGTCTTTGATCTTCATTAAATGTACAGTGTAACTATGGGGCATTTCCGTGTAAAAGGACCCATGACCACCAACGTGAAGTTCCTGGGAGCATGTCAAATTATGTGTCACATGAAAGCTAAGTGTCTATCTATATTTTTTAATTAAGGCATACTGTAATATTTTCAACCATTTTCCATTCTAAAAATTAGGATTAAGCAAAGACTTTGATTTCAGGTCAAACAGATGGAAAAGAGGTCTTAGACACATCTACCAGAAAAACTCTTAAAAAGGTATTAGAAATGCATCAAAACCCAATAATGTTGAAGTGAAGCCCCCTGCCAACTAATATCAACACATACTTTGTTTTGGAGAAATTATTTGCATTCTGTAAGTTTTAGAAACATTTCCGTTTCCCTTGTAATTACATTACCAAAACCCCACATATCTTTAAAATATTCAGTAATTTCTCTTCTTCATGGAGGGAGGATTATGAAAGTTCACAGAAGTATCAAGTAAAGGTAGACCTACCAATTAGTTAGTGTTTTTACTGATATGAAGTCTGTTTAGGAATTATTAAGGGGTTAAAACTCAATTCTGTTACCAAATTGAATTGGCTACAATGATATAAATCATTGAAGTCACAAACCAGTTGGGTCACCAGCTACTGTCCTCCCTTCCACTGGCATACGTTTGTGTTCCGCTTATAACCGTTTTCTTTCTCTGTCTGTTGTCTGGTGGTCAAACCGCTCGCTCTCATGCTCCCTCTCTCTGCCGCTCTCGCTCTTCAGTTAATGTCACCTTTCCCGGCTCTAACTGACACTTACCATGACACCTACCACCTACTCTCTTTTCTATTTACTGTAACGAGCATCCTCACCCACTGAGCACCGACTGACACTAGACTTCCAAAAACGTTGAAAAGTTGTAACTCTTTGGTCTGAATGCCAAGCATCATGTCTGGAGGAAACCAAGCACCGCTCATCACCTGGCCAACACCATCCCTACGGTGAAGCATGGTGGTGGCAGCATCATGCAGTGGGGATGTTTTTCAGTGGCAGGGACTGGGAGACTAATCAGGATCGAGGCAAAGATGAACAGAGAAAAGTACAGAGAGATCCTTGATCAAAACCTGCTCCAGAGCGCTCAGGACCTCAGACTGGGGCAGAGGTTCACCTTCCAACGGGACAACAACCCTAACCACAGGAGTGGCTTCAGAACTAGTCTCTGAAAGTCCTTGAGTGGCTCAGCCAGAGCCCGAACTTGAACCCAATCAAGCATCACTGGAGAGACCTGAAAATAGCTGTGTAGCAATGCTCCCCATCCAAAAGAGCTTGAGAGGATCTGCAGAGAAGAATGGTAGAAACTCCCCAAATACAGGTGTGCCAAGCTTGTAGCATCATACCCAATAATATTCAAGGCTGTAATCGCTGCCAAAGGTGCTTCAACAAAGTACTGATTAAAGGATCTGAATACTTATGTAAACGTCATATTTCAATTTTTTACTTTTGATACATTTGCAGAAAAAAACAGTTTTTGCTTTAATTAACAATTTAATCAATTTTACAATAAGGCTGTAATGTAACAAAATGTGAAAAAGTCAAGGGGTCTGAATTCTTTCTGAATGCACTGTATATACTGTACTCTACTGTGCTGTCCAAACTCATGAAACATAGATGTCTATGATTGGTTCAGATTTTTTCAGATCATGTCAACATTATACCTTCCAAATCTTAGCTAGCAAGCTAGACAAGCAGTCATCACAAATCATGTCATCAATCTACTGGCAAATCCTTTTCAAGCCTTGTCATATGAAAATATATTATAGATAAAACGTATCGGCGCTCGTCGGCCATAAACATTACACAAGATCAAAATCGCAAATTCAGCAATGAGTGGTTTGGAAGGGATTTGTGGTTAACTGCAAACTTTGCAAAGCAATCACTATTTTGCTTCCCCTGCTATTCGGTGGAGAGGGAGTGTGGTCCAAGTCTGGGTTTAAGGGTCTCTTTTCCAAGCTTAAAAGGATAGCATTCACACGCAACACCATGTGCCAGAAAAGTAGTGTAGTAAGCTGTTAGTTGCCCAT
This sequence comes from Oncorhynchus keta, assembly GCF_023373465.1. NCBI lineage: Eukaryota > Metazoa > Chordata > Actinopteri > Salmoniformes > Salmonidae > Oncorhynchus > Oncorhynchus keta. Next base: position 18,292,703 of record NC_068432.1, on the reverse strand, counting down.
GTGCCTCACCCTAATAATTTGGTCCCTTTCCCCCTCAGAACCTACTGTTCTGACTTGGTGGTGCATATCTAGCCTATAGCCTGTTTTAGAGAAATTACATCATCAAATATTGTAAGAGGTTTCATTGTCTGCTCATATACCCCTTTATTTATCCAACGGATCTGACTCGGTGTACAGGGAGAATACTGTCAGAACGGCCCATGTTCTGAATACTGTAGCTGTACATTTCAAAAGTGCTGAATAAATAGTTATATTGACTACGTCCGTCTTAGCTCTCTCCTTAATATCTTAATCGAAATTACGGATTGCCTCTTATCCGCTAATCGTTCCCTCATGCCATAGTTTGTACATCTCAATTGTCAGCAGAAACCACATTTGTTTAAGCAAGTCAGCCATATCAGCTATGGTTTTTTTTTAAAGGCAGTAAATGAAGCTAAATAAACTGTTTCGCTGCCAGGCTCTGCTGATATCCAGGTGTAGTGGCAGTAAGGATAGTTTCAATGGTGCTGAAAAGAAAGCTCTGCTGTTTAGACAGATTTATGTATGCCCTAACAGTTTGTGGGCACCGTCTGTCACCGTTATAGTGCAATTAATGTATTGTTTAGTGTTGTGGCTTTGCTGGCATGCATTCCAAAATTTTGGGGGGTTTGCCCCACCAAGATTTACATGCTAAAATTGACACTGGTGTACCTATTCAGGATACATCACCATGAAGACAATGATATTCATAATCCATAATTATGCATTTCTGTATAATATAGATCAGGGATGCATCTTTCCCTTTCAAAGACGATTCAATACGTATCAGAGCCTATGTATCTAGATACAATACAGGAACCATACCTTTTAGTTTGAAACGCTTCAGTGCGATTCAGTTTGAGTAGAGAATGAATCAACGGGATTTGGTTTGATGTGAAATGATTTAATGCACTAACATTTGTTGCATGAACACACATTTTCCAGTATATATACATGCAAATCTGGTTCTGATGGAGCTCGTGAGCTGGGCCTCTGAGCTGGGTCTGTCTGAGCAGACTTATGTAGGCACCTGAGCTGAGCCATAAAGGAGGCTAGGCATCGACCATCCCACTACCACTATCAAATTAGTGGGGCAATATCTAAAAATTCATTGATTGTGTAGAACTACCAAAACTATTGCTGAAGGTGAACCTGAACAGTCAAAATAAAGGATATTGTAAGGCTTGTTCACCGGGTATTTTTTTTTGTATTCATGAATTTAACCTTTACTTAACTAGGCAAGTCAGTTAAGAACAAATGTCTTATTTACAACGACGACCTACTTGTAAAGCCCCATGGCCAAACCCTTCCCCTGCTATTCGGTGGAGAGGGAGTGTGGCCCATGTCTGGGTTTAAGGGTCTCTTTTCCAAGCTTAAAAGGATAGCGTTCACACGCAACACCACTACTTTTCTGGCTTTTCTGAGACTCCTATTCTTTTCTGAGACTCCTAATTTTCACTTTAAAATGTTTGCTAAACAAAAAACATTGATTTCAAAGTTTAACAAAGCACACAACATGATGCACTGATTACTTTTAACATTTTACACAGAACATTTACATTTACATTACATTTAAGTCATTTAGCAGACGCTCTTATCCAGAGCGACTTACAAATTGGTGCAAACACCTATGACAACCAGTGGAACAGCCACTTGCATCTAAATCTTGTTGGGGGGGGGGGAGAAGGGGGGTGAGAAGGATTACTTACCCTTACTTACCCTATCCTAGGTATTCCTTGAAGAGGTGGGGTTTCAGGTGTCTCCGGAAGGTGGTGATTGACTCCGCTGTCCTGGCGTCGTGAGGGAGTTTACTGAAAGAACTGTGCAGATGCAATGTTTAGTAACATAATTATAGTAAAATCTCCCTAATTTCTTTTTATCCGACCAAGTTGACCAAAAACGGTTAAATATCTGCTCCGAGTTAAGATGCAAAGATGTCAGAAAGAATGGAGTGTCAGGTATGACATGACACATTGACCTTGAACAAAAATATTTTGGTTATTAAACTACAGTAGGTGAAGTGGATTTACATCCGGTAACGAAATTACTGTAACGGAATTAAATAGGGATGTAACATTCACCAATATGCACCGGTCCCTGATTTTAATGTTTAATTAAGATACACGTGCATCGGTCTGCGAACCCCAAACAGATCCAAATGTAGCATGCATTGGTCAAATGATACACATCGACGGTTCATATTACTTTCTTTCTACCTTCCCGAAAATATATAATATTTTGTGACAACTGATGCGTCCTCTTCTTCAGTGTCGAACTGCAAGTGTTGACCGCCATTGATCCCCAAGCAATATCATATAGCCTGGTCAAATGGGCTCTGTGCCCAGCTTCGTGCGCTGACCAACGCGAGGTATGTGGCCCGTTCCTGATCTTGCACATCTGCGTTGCACCTTCAGCATTCAAATGGTAAAATCGCTTGCGTGATATTGGGCTTGTCACGGTGTGCGCTACTGGTGGAGAAGTCAGGTGCAGGAGAGCAGAGAGTTGTGAACAGGCGCACACTTTAATAAGACAGAGGCAAATAAAACAGACAGACGCCACTGCGTCAAAACCTCCAGCCAAAGGTAAAAGTGCTATGCGCGAAACTGTCACAAAAATTGAGCAAATGTTGAACAAAAAACATCCCTCGTGAAAAGTCACGGAATAACGGGGGAAAACCCAGCCTGGCGCGTACACACGAACATGTAACAAAAACAATTTCACACAAAGACATGGAGGGGAACAGAGGAATAAATACATGCAGTGTGATTAGGGAATGAAAACAAATGGAACAATTGAAAAATGGAGCGGCGATGGCAAGAAAGCCGGTGACGTCGACCGCCGAACGCCACCCAAACAAGGAGAGGAGCCGACTTCGGCGGAAGTCGTGACAGGGCTTTATTAGTGGAGTGACAACCGGTCATTTGCTAGCTTTATTTTTATTTAACATTTTTAATCTATGGGCTGTTGAAAATTGTGTTTTACCGGAATAAATGTAAACTACAAGAGACAAGTCACATCTGGCTATACCTAAAGCTTCGAACACACCGACAGTGTATTTGCGCGAAATAGTACGCAGCATCACCTGGGTATTTAAAAAAATATTTGTTTAAATTGAACTAGGCATGTCATTATTATTTACAATGAGGCCTACCCCTGCCAGATGTGATATAGCCTGGATCCGAACCTGGGACTGTAGTGACGCCTCTTAGAACACTGCACCACTCAGGAACTTTTGTATGCAGCAGAAGTTCAACATTCACCTTCAGCTACCATTTATGTCAAGCCGTCTACGCATACAGTTTGACACATATGTTTGATAAATCCAACGTATGCACCACACCGAACGCACTGCGACTGCCTCTGCAACGCAATGCTGCAAGGCATGTTCTGTGTAAAATGTTAAAAGTAATCCGTGCATAGTGTTGTGCGCTTTGTTAAACTTTGAAATCACTGTTTTTTGTTTAGCAAACATTTTAAAGTGAAAAATAGGAGTCTCAGTGTAAAACCATTACCATGGAATTGCCCTTTTCTACCATCTAGTGGTTATAATCCTCAGCATCATGGTTGTAGTGTATGGGCAATGTATGGTTGGTTGTGGTACAGCATATTATGATAATCATGGATGACAATATTTACTCAGATGTGTTTAGCTGCCTACTTCAACCCATTGTTGTTTACTTAAGTGACTGAGTAAATCCTGTAAACAACAATGGATTCCGGTAAATCTGAGCCCTTCACTGAAATTGTCATTACATTTTTTTGGTTAACAAAATGCATCCTTCATCATTTCCAAATTTCAAACAAGCAGTACACTACAAACTACCATAAAATAAAATAAAATAATTGACACTATTACTGAAAGTCACGACTAACAAAAACTCCAACAAAACATTGTCAGAATACTTTCTTTGATGGACTTCTTGTCATTGTTGTGGCTAAGTAAAAGTCAATTACTCAATGATATTTTTCCTTTAACTTTATTGAACACAATTTCTGACAGAATGCAAAGTCAAACGGTTTTTTTTTGTCGGTTAGTACTCAGTATTTACACCAGTGACAGTGGAAAGAGAGGTGGTACCAATGTTTCACTTAGTAAAAATCTGTATACAAGAGAGAAGGCCCCAAAAGCAGGGAATGGTGGGTAAGAATGAGAATGGAGGTCTCTGGGAAACATCTTGGTGGGGAAAACGCCCTTATCTGACTCAATGTCACATTACCAACTTTTGTTTGGCTATCGGAGTAAGAGACTCCAAACCTCGTTGGATTGCCTGGGCAATGTTCAGCAGGTCACAACATTGGCCAACATTCAGATAGAAATGTACGATGTAGAACCTATCTTTATATAGACTAAGCAATCACGTAATCTCTAATCATGGCAATTCTATCTGCAACATTCCACAATGTTTTCGTACTGAACATGGCCCTAGACTCCATTCAAATACTTGAAAAAACGCTTCCGTACTTCCTGTATTCCTTGAAATAAACTGGCATGCTTGGTGAGGTGGAAGCAATACGGTGACACCTCACTTTCACCAAGCCAACGGTGTCAGGTGAGTGGTTACTTTCAGGAAGTCAGAGAGAAAGAGGGTTTTTCCCTTTCTCATGGCATTTCTAAAGTTTTTGAAAATCGTTTTTTTTGTTCCCCCGACTTCTTTCCTGAAATAAGTTTCATGGCACAGTACACTAATGAAAATGTCAATGTAAACGTACATAGGAATTGGTCCCACATTATCATAGCATTTGAACATACAGGTCAAAAGCCACAGCAGTCCAGCTTTTTTGGGGTCAAGAGAAACCCATATCTTTTTTTTTATTACATGGTTAGGAATGGTTTATACACATTTAATCAGAAACTGTGTCATTTGAACACACCTCTTTACATTACAGAGCCTTGTGGAGTAAAAGCACTTGATGTCTATTTTGAAGAAAACAAAAAAGTTCGGAACAGACAGTTTACAGAACACTTCAAAAGATCAATGTACAACAGATAAAGCCTTGGTCAATTCCTTTTTCAGGAACCTTTCAGTGCTGCCACACCAATGAAATCCAAGATAAGAGTACATTGCATGCTTGTTTCAGGTCAAGAAAAAAACAAATTTTCCTTCATTAATGATGTTCGGTTTTGAAGACCAACCATGACTGCAAGTCATTTGAGCCAATTGGGATTGGAAATATTTGATCATGTCCAAAGTTGTGTTTGTGTGAAACAACTTTTGGTGTAGTGATCATGAGTTAATCATTGGAATGGATCTTGTTTTTCCTTGTTTGTTTGGGGATAACATTTTATTTTGCATTAGTCACATGGAGAACCAGTGAATGAGGAGCCTTGTGAAAACGATGTGGACACAACTGACCACCTCCATTTTCACCCCCCCCCCAGCTGAGTTTATGCACTAACACAATGACGCAGCGGTTTAGTCATTTCACAGTTTACAAACCAGTTACATTGTCAGTACTCTTCCTGTGTGTTTTCCTTGGACTGTGTAGTGAAGGAATGGCAATGGACAGAACTAGGACACGAAACCTTATGCTGTCACCTCCTAGAACAGGCAGACACTGAGCAGGATGGAACGCGTGCTGCCATTTTGACGTTTCAGAAGGCACCGTCTTCTTATTTTGTTTTCTTGTTTTCGTCTGCTCATTGCTTTCATGGTTTTTCATTGAACTTTTTTGTTGTCTGTACTATTAGCTATACCTTTCACAACCAAACTATGCATATTTTAATTCTATGACAAAGAACACGTATTCACACTAGGATATTCACGCATTCACAGTGCACAAGCTTGCAGTCTAAAGTATGAGAAACGCTGTACAAAAAGGTCAGATTTCATATTTTTTTGATTTGACCAAATCCACACCGGAGTACTATGGCTTAAATAAGAAATGTATAAATCCGGCCATTACATTTGTTTATATGCATAAAATATGCTGAAAAACACAAAACATACATTTTTATTCCCTTGCATTTTGAGATGAAGCCCAATCAATCACTAAATTGGAAGTGCTGTTCGCAACAGGCACAGTATTCTGAAGTTATGGGACAAAGCCATCAAATGGGGGAATAAATAAGACTGTTTCTAGGCTATTTTAAGGACTTCTGTTCATACATTCAGCTGCTACCACTCATATCCGGCCTTTGATTACATCATTCTCCCATAAGCCATGCTACTCTGTATGCCCGTCTCTTCCTGTGACCCCTTGGGACCTGCAACATTTCCGGGGTTAAAGCTGAGCCCTGAAACCCCTGGAGTGGAACAGGTCCACAGCTCATCTAATAGGATCATTCATTAAGAAGATATAGAGGTGTGTGTATTTGTGTGTTAGAGAAAGTGTGTTCATATATTTGCCAAAACAAATTAATCAAAACATTTAATCTTAGAGACAATAAATTGCGTAACGCTAACCGCCAACTCCGACCTCTATAACTGTGGAATAAACATTGTCTTTCTGCTGTGTCTTCTTTTGTTTTTGTTGTGTCTACACAATCTTGGGACAGAGTTAACACAATGTAAACATTCAAGAACAAAAATAAAACAAAAGACAACCACATATGAAAAAATATGCTCTCTCTAGTTCTCAAATTATACATGAAAAATAAAGATACAATAACATGCAGTTAATTCTGCACATTATTTAAACACACAACAAAACATGAAAAAAGTACCCAAAAATCCATTAGCAGTGGAAATAACGATGGCATTACTGCATAACAAAAGAGAACATAACTGGAAATAGTGTGTGGGTCAGGTGTGTGCACATCGTAAAGGCATTGTTCTGAAGTAAAGCTACAACTCCCATGGTTATCTGTGCCAATGATACTTAGCTTCTGTCCTATTTAAAAGACTGGTGAAGTTGATGTTACATATAAAAGGAGGTCAAGGAGAGTGAACTAGAGGTAAGGATTTTCCTTCACGTGAACACAGAGAAAATGACAAAAGGAATAACAGATAAAGAAACACTAAAGCGGGTGCATTAGGTCTTATTCCCGCTCTACATGTCTAACAAACTCATCTTTTGCTCGGAGAACTCATAGAAGACACTGAAGAAAAACACCCTTTTATTGAGCTTTTTGTTGTTTGACGGAGTGGTGTGTGACATTTTCTTTCCCTCTGGAGGTCTGTGACCGTGGTGCACCCGACCCCCTCCCTTCTCGCTGTCGGGATCATGCTTTGCTCTCGTTGCCATTTGTCTTTGCAGCTTCGTTGGGGACTGTCTTAACCTCAGACAGGGCTTTCTTCACCTCAGACAGGGCTTTCTTCACCTCTGTCGCTGTCTCCGGGGCTGTACTTTTATCGCCTGTCATGATTTTACCGCTGAAAGGAAGGAGAGAACCACACAAAAAGAGAGATTCATTAAGTGATGAATACCAATCTCTTGCAGCACACAACTGTCTGTTCTAAGCGGCATTTCGTCTTAAAAAAAAGAAGGGAAAAAAACAGTTGCTTCAGGTTTTTGAGGCAACGTGTAGCCCCTGGAACCAAATGCATTTCACACATAACAGGATCTGCTCTGCTATCCTATCCCGACATCAAAGACGGTCACGCAGATGTCACAGCCGTTTCACGGGAGAATGCATGGTTATATTATATTGAGAGAGCAGAGATACAGTACATGAGGGAACGGCACACTGGAACAGAACATCAATACGAAGCAACACTGGGAGGCGGTACAGATGGTCTGACTCGAAGGAGGAGCAAATGATGAATGGGGAGAAATGGAGAATGGAGAAAAAACATCCAACATTAAGTCAATGACTGTTCTACATAACATCCACTTCAAGACTGAAACAAAATGACACCTCATTGTCGTTTATCCCTTTGGTCTGGTGGTCACTAAATGTGTCACTGATTACTATCTTTCATTCTATCCAAAAGTGCAGTAAAGTACATAAGCTTTGTGACTGGGCCAGACATTTTCTCCTAGTCGTGCAGTTTCACAAGTCATGCAAATCGCACTTTGATAATTAAATGAAATGAAGCCTAACTTGTAGCTCATCAGATGTGACAGAGCAGTCTAGTCCACTTCACAGCAAATTGCTTTTCCCTCTATGATTAGTCTGGGGTTAGTTTGTATTGATTGACTGTCAAGGGAAAAAAAACTAACTTTTGGGCCTGTATCTGTCAGCCTAATCATAAATGCTAATGAATGATCAAAAAGGATAAAGCTGTAGAGCTGAGAATTCTGGAGTGAATTGGCATAAGTCTTCATTGGCGCGTTGTGCCTCAGTTGACCTATGCTTTTCATCAACCTCTGGTACCGTGCCTTCCTGTTCAAATTATATTCTTCAAATAAACACTTCAGGTGATGAATAATGACTATGGGCTAGATAATGAGGATGGACTTGGCCTCTCTCTGGTAAGAACTAAGCCCGAGGACTCCCAAGCTAACTGAGTAGTACGGTACTCTGTACGGCAAAGAACCATGTTGGAGCATTTCACCTACCATGGCATCGTATCGTACCTGGGAAACCATCTATTCTACTACCAGGGTGACTCATTGGTGAACAGCTCCTGTAGAAAAGGGCAGTGACAGAGTCAACAAGGAACTGGGGTAACTGATGATTGCTGATAAAGACGTGAGTCTCCATTAGTGACAGATGCATTGTGGGTCATTATGGCGGCCTCAAAGCGAAAAGGGTCTTAGGTTACTATCTACACCATCCGCCGGTGGACTGGGCTTTGTTGGAGTCCACCGGGATCTGGCTCCTACTGTCACCCAGACTCCACAAAAGGTAACTGATCCCAGAGATTTGGGCTTGATCACTACAGCAGCAGGACTTCCATTACCTTGTCCATAATAAACCTCTCTGGGAGGACTGCTGCTGCTGGCCACAGTGGGTGACTGCCCGGCTGGCTATGCGTGTTTCAAGACCACCACCCACCGCCTTGCGGCTCAGCGGGGATTAGTAGCATCAGTGAAAATGTGCTTTCCTCTTTGGCAGGGTCAGGGCCAAAGCACTCTGCCGGCCACTGTGAAAGAGTGGGAAACCTCAGGCCACCTTCAATCTGGCAAGGAAAGGACTATTACAGTGGATATTTTGTCACCTCAGGGGTAGCGTTCCCTGTCAGACGTCTGGTGCTGTATCGCCCTGCGGTTGAACGTGTCAGAGTAGCATCCTCATGAAATGGCCAGGTTGGCTGCCGCAGGAAGTTATAGGGTCATTGATCTCAGCACTGACTGACCTTGGCAGTAGAGAGTAGCACAGGAATGGTATCAACGGGGACAAATAAAGTTTGTGTAGCAAAACAACCACCAAAACAAATAGCAAGTCAGGCAAATTAGCTGTTAGACCAGGGGTGGGCAATTCCAGTCCTCGAGGGCCTGAACCACAGCTAACACACCTGACTCCAATAATCACCTAATCATGACTTTCAGTTTAGAATGCAATTTGATTAATCAGTTGTGTTTGCTAGGGATGGAGAAAAAGTGTCACACCAATCAGGCCCCTGTGGACTGGAGTTGCCCATCCCTGTGCTAGACAATGAAGATAAACTGGGAGCCTGAAAGGCTTTTCTCCACGAATCCTGCTAAGGTGACATAAACGTAGCTAATTAGGGTAACGGCCTTGGATAGCTATACAAGTGTAGTGTTGTTATCGCCTGGAGGACAAACTGCCATTGACAACCATGATCATTGATGACAGGGTCTGTTAAGCAGCCTGGCCTTAGCCAGGGCAGGGGAAACTAGGCTAGCCTGGTCTGGACTGGCTGGAGGGTGAACTCTGCCCCTGTTGCTATGGGAACCTTGGTGTGGATAATATTGGGAGGCAAGGAAGATAAATCTCAGTGGAACTCGATATCTGTCCAATATAACGATATAATGGATGAAAACAGAGGAACCGAGTAGTTGTCTGTTTGTTAGCACCCAGATGTGGAGGAGCAGTTACATCTGCCAGCTGCACTTTACTGTAGCTACATGTCAACTGGAGGGGAGAGCTGTGTGTGTGTGTGTGTGTGTGCTCACATGTCAGCTGGAGGGGAGAGCTGTGTGTCTGTGTGTGTGTACAATGCTGTGGGGGGCCAAATCATCCTGCAGTCCCGCAGTTTCATTCTGCCTTAATATATAAACAGTCCTCCATTCTGAGATGGGAGAGTGTAGCGGCTCTGTTTGCTTTCTGCACTGATTAAAGCAGTTCGCACATGGGGCCCTGGGCTCAGGGCTGACAGCAGCAGACATAGAAGCATGAGCCCAATACTCAAAGGCAGCAAAGGGAGGTGAGGAAGGGGGGCGAACAAACCGTTGAGCAACGAAAAGAGAAGGGGGAGGAAGAAACAAAAGTGTCTTGTAAATATTTGAATAGTCCCCATTCCTGTTCATGCCCTGTGGACATCTATGTTTGCAGCCAAGTTCGGCAGGTCCCAGGTACTAAAGAGGCTGGTGTTTATGCATGCCCGCCACAGCCAGAATGCAGATAAACTAAGTGCCTATGTTTTGGCTGAGGGGAACCATGGGAAAAGCAAGAGGGAAAAGCATGGGAAATGGGGAAAGCAAGAGCCCAATGGGCTTTCAAACATTGATGATCCGAGGGTGTCCAAGGTCAACCTCTTAGGGGTGGCCTTCGAAACCAGCCTTCAGGGCTGTCTGTCAAACAAGTCGGACAGCTAAGTCAAATAAAAGTACCATCTAAGGACTGTCCACATAACAAGGCTGGCATAGTCTAACACTAGTCCTTTGAATGTACAGAGGGATCAGTATTCTGTAGCACAGCCTGCGGAGGAGAATATTCTACCTCCGCAGGAGAGGAACAAGGTGTCCTCAGTGGACAAGCTCAGGAATCTAGTAAGCCTGTAAGATGCCTGGCAAGACTGGTTGGTTGTCGTGTGGCAGACAAATCACTGTGGAGCCCGGGGAGGAGGAGATGCGTCAGACCTGCTAGACTTATGAAGATATATCTGCCCGTTCAAGAGTCATGTTTCATCATGCCGATGACGAGAGCCCCATTGCCACGAACGGATACATTAAGTCCTGACATTCATCACTGATCTCTGTTTTATGTTTGGGGTGTTATGGGTGAAAAGCATGGGACAAGAGAGAGGGTGCAATCGGAGCAAGCTCCTGGAATACCGCTCTACAGAGCTCGCCTGATCATCCTTAGGGTTTGCCTGAGATAAGACTGAAATGTACGAGCTTCCGCCGAGAACAAAGCCCTTTCATACGGCGCTGATCGAAATGGCTTTGTATTGTTGCGAAGAAAGATTGTTTTCAGGAGATAACAACCGCAGAAATGATTGTGGCAGTAATATCAGGACCATAATTCCGTCGTATCTATCAGATTTGGTAAAACTTCTGATGTGAGAGAGAGAGAGAGAGAGAGAGAGAGAGAGAGAGAGAGACCATCACTATGAGAACAGGACATAGTAGGAGGTGGTGATAGAGGGTGAGCGAGGACAGACACAGTAAAACAGACTAGGAGGAGGAGGAGGGGGGGGTCATACTCGTCCTGGGCGGGTGCAGCAGTGGAGTCTGCCGGGGCCTTGGAGCCTTTGCCTGGGGCATCAAACACATCCTTGGCCAGGCCGTCTATCTGTAAGTCCTTATTCTGACTGCTGGTGGCGGAGGGGCTTTGGACAGACTCGGGCTGGCTCTGTGGTGCGGCATCGGCTGTGGCAGAGGGGGGGTTGGAGGGGACCTTGACTGGCTTTGAGGATGGGGCTGTGGGGGTCGAGGGCTTGGGGTGAGACGAGGGTGTGGCTTTAGGAGCCTCGCTGAGGTCAACGAGGGGAGCTACGTCAGATTGGGTGGCACGCTGGGAGGCGGGGGTGCTAGGTTTGGCCGTGCTGGACTGGGGGACGGGGGCAGGTTTGCTTTTAGGGGAGGTTTTGGGGGCAGTTTTGGACTCAGCTGGGACAGGGGTTGGGGCAGCTGCGCTGGAAGTGAGAGTGGTGCTCTCGCTAGCTGGGCTGTTCTGGGTTGTGCTAAAGCTCTCAGTGACAGGTTCAGAGTTAGTGGCGACAGAAGGGAGCAAGTCCACCACCGTGGCGGTAGTGTCAGCAGCGGGCCTGTGAAGAGAGGAAAGCAGGAAAGAGAAGAGCCATCGAGCCGCAAGAAGGTGAGAGGAAAAAGAGAGCAGGGAGGGGTAGGGGGGTGAGGCCAAGGCACAGACAGACATCCAGAGTGAGTGCTACATGCAGTGATAAAGCAAAGAACTAGAGATTCAAAATGTTAAAGTGGAGTGAGGTTTTGACATAGACACCATCTTAAGCAAACTAAAGAAAATTAAATCAAAACAGGTGCCTAAGGGTTCAGGGTCCAAGTTATTAAATGTTCGAGGCTGTTAGTACAACAACTATTTTTTCTACCATCAGTGTAAACAACAAACATCCGAGCACATCTTCAGTATCAGGTTTTGATGTTCCATTCTCCCATTATTTGAACAATTAGTTTAGCCAATATGTCAGCAAACACATGATCAAAACACTCAACTGCTGTCATTATGGAATAAGAAGTATGTTTTATGCATAGACATATTACAGGATTAGTATGGGTTTGCCAGTGTAGGGCAACCCCAGAGCAGGGGGTCTACCCACAGCCAGTGCTGAGTACTCACTCAGGCTCAGTCAGAGGGGTGGTCTCGTTAGGCTCTGTAGGCCCCCCTCCTTCATGGTTAGGAGTGCGCTCCTCCTCCGTCCTCACCTCCACAATGGGCCCCTTGGACTCATCCTTCCTGTAATGGGAAAAGTATTTTAAATAAATGCTGGTGCAGTGCAAGCACATTGTAGTGAGTCATTTTTGTTTTAAAAATCCTGCACTTCTGCCCTGTCAAACTGTGGTCCGTTGTCTGAGAGCAGCTACTGTGGGATGCTGGATGAACAGGACACTCAAATTGCATACAGCATTTCAGAGAGAAGAGCAAGGGATCCAGGGAGCAGATAAGAAGAGAGACTCACGTGAACGCCGCCTTGCCCTCCTCGAGGTCCTTGCTCTTGGCTCCGGGTCCAGACTTGCCGCAGAAGTTGACGGCAATGCACATGACGAGGCCGCACTTGTTGAGGAAGTAGCAAGTGACGTCTACACCCACCAGCAGCAGCACAAAGACCACAATGAGGATCCCCACGATGGCCCCTGTGCCTAGGCCTGAGCCGCTATGCATAGTGTCTGGAACGAAGGAGAGGGAAGGACGAAGGGAGGAAGAGAGAGAGAGTAATAGAGACCGAAAGCGTGGAGAGAAAGTTAGAGAGGGTTGGAGAGAAAGTTGGAGGGAGGAAGAGAAACGGGGAGAGAGGGAGTTAAAGAGAACGTTGGAGAGAGAGGACGAGATAGAGACAGAGAAACGTTGCATTAGGGTCAGTATTAATCTCCACCCTTTCATCCATAACTTCATACTGTCAGGCTGCTTCTCTCCAGGTGTCAAGTGTGTTGTTGTTCTTTGAACAGGCTCTGGGACAAATCATGACATATTCTACTAAAAATACATCAGAGTGATGCTACACAGAAAAAAACAACTAATTTTGATCTGTTAAGACTTTAAAAATAGGTTGATAATCAGATTATTAAAAAATACACACTCACAACGGTCAGTTACTATCCAAGTTAATGTTAGACACACGACATGTATCAGCCATCTAAGGTACTATATTAAGAGGTGAGCAGATAAATATATTACCCATATTAGGGTCACACACCAGACATGCCCATCACGACATCCTACACTAATCAAATCTAAACATCAGAACATGAAGGAAGACTAATGGGGCATCAATCAAAAATCATAAAACAGTCAACCATTGGAGCACCTGGTTCATTAAATAAAGATGCTTGTTTTATCATCACTTCCTATACGGGTCTATATGCCTTTATGACCCAATATGGGTCTGTCGCTTACCCACTCTCATTATTGTTGCCAGTTGTAAGACAAAGCAAAAGGCAGTGGAAAGAGAGTAAAATCAATCAAACATTATGCAAATATGTTTAAATCTCTTTTACATAGATGAATCCTGCACACAAACAAATAAACTATGTGGAAATCAAGCCTATAAGAAGGGCACAAAACAAAGGCAATGGATTGTGTTTTCATGAAGCAACAGTACTTACCATTAATATCCAGGAATATGTCAAATACTACAATATTAATAAGAATTTACAATAGTCACATCCCTTGACTTTTTCCACATTTTGTTGTGTTACAGCCTGAATTTAGAGATTAAATTGAGATTTTTGTCAAAGTGGAATTATGTTTTTAATAAAAAAGGAAAAGCTGAAATGTCTAGAGTCAATAAGTATTCAACTCCTTTGTTATGGCAAGCATAATTAAGTTCAGGAGTAAAAATGTGCTTACAAATCACATAATAATAATAATAATTAGATAGGTAAAAATAAAAAAGCAAACAAATATCCATTTGAGCATGGTGAAGTTATTAATTACACTTTGGCTGGTGTATCAATACACCCAGTCACTACAAAGACACAGGCGTCCGCCCTAACTCAATTACCGGAGAGGAAGGAAAATGCTTAAGGATTTCACCATGAGGCCAATGGTGACTTTAAAACAGTTACAGAGTTTATTGGCTGTGATGGGAGAAAACTAAGGTTGATCAACAACTTTGTAGTTCCTCCACAATACTAACCGAATTGACAGATTGAAAAGAACAGAATAAGAAATAAGCTCTTAGAGACCTACCCAGAAAGAATCACAGCTGTAATTGCTGACAAAGGTGCTTCTAGAAAGTATTGACCCAGGGGTGTGAATACTTATGTAAATGAAATATTTCTGTATTTCATTTTCAATAAATTTGCAAACATAAAAAAAAAACATGTTTTCACTTTGTCATTATGGGATATTGTGTGTAGATGAGTGAGAAATAATATACATTTAATCAATTTTGAATTCAGGCTGTAACACCAAAATGTGGAATAAGTCAAGGGACATAAATACTTTCTGAAGGCACTGTATGTATCTCTCCACTACAATGGATGACCATGTATCCACACTGTTAATACTCTGCCTTCGACACACACACACACACACACCACACATGATCATGAACAGAATTAATACGAGCTTGTAACCCAACCACAAAACTGTTAAACAGATTAATGTTTCACAAAAAAATTATTACTATGCTTTGTGTCAAATCAATCTCACACAATCAAATTTGGAAATCATTTGCAGCTAATTTGCATTCAGTAAACAGACACACAATGAGATCGGAGATTTGATCAAACAGAATAATCTAAAACTTAATTCAAATCAAACAAGAGCATTTGGAGTATGGTTGATTTGACACATAACGC
The DNA here is from genome assembly GCF_023373465.1 of Oncorhynchus keta. NCBI lineage: Eukaryota > Metazoa > Chordata > Actinopteri > Salmoniformes > Salmonidae > Oncorhynchus > Oncorhynchus keta. The sequence continues at coordinate 18,277,454 of NC_068432.1, read as the reverse complement.
TCGACACATGGCAAACAGGTTAGATAGAATTATGATGACAGAACAAAATTCAATCCAGTTTTTGTTAGCTCTGTTAGGTGTCAAATATGAGACAGTTTATATTCTGAATGAAAGCAACACACAGGCAATCCTCGATTTGGACTTACTCTTTGCTCGTCATATTGAGAATATCAGGATGTCCAAATGTCAGACTCACACACCACACAGTATTCACAGTAGAATCAATGCAACAAAATGTACTTGAATAATTCTATGATTTACTGGAAAACCATCACTTATCAAACACGGTAGGCTTCAAGGTAGGCATTTATTTGGGTCATATGAACCATCATGTAATTTCATTGACATTGTTCCCTTTCTGAGTTCAATGAAATGCACAAGAAGGAAGTCTTTCATTTAAAAAATAAAACATGTAAAAAAATCAGCAAAGTGCTCATTCCCATTGAAATGTGTTGAGATTTTTGCTCCGTCTCGTATTCCAGCGTTCCCTCCAAACGACCAGGAAGCCTGGGTCTTATCTTACTGTAACACACACAGTGATTTTGGCAAACAGTAGCTGACGTTTGGGCTCCAGTATCACTGGCTTACAAATGTGTGTAAGGAGACAGACTCGGCTGCACAAAGAGGATGTGCATCTGTATGCAAATCCACTCTATGTACACTGGTACCTTGAGAGGGAGGATACTTTGTGTGGCAGAAACACAAATTCACGCACACGCACGCACGCACGCACGCACACACACACACACACACACACACACACACACACACACACACACACACACACACACACACACACGATTGATGTATTTGTATAATATAATCGTCTTGTCAGACCGGAGTGTATTATATCTGTCACTTCTTTGAAATAATGTTGTTGACTGCATACGGTTTGGTTGTAGGCAAATATAGAAAGCTATTCTATAATTTCACCAGTCTACATTAAGCATAGCAAGGGATGATATAACAATAAGTTTAAAAAATATTAATTGGCAATAGTTGACAAAGATTTAGCACCATGCAATATATACTAATATTGTACGTTGCAAATGGAACTTTCAAATCATATCAAAATCTAATCTGGGAATAGTAAATGGTAGTAAATGATAGTAAATGGTCAAAAAGGTCATCATCTAAGTGAGTCACCAGATTTGAGCCAAAATGGATACCTGTGGTATACATTCCTATAAATCTAGTGCGAAGTGTTTCTGCCTCTGATGAAACGGCTTTAAATTACAGTTGTTGATATAACCCTCATTATAAACTGGGTGTTTCGAGCCCTGAATGCTGATTGGCTGACAGCCGCGGCATATCAGACCGTATACTATGGGTATGACAAAACATGTATTTCTCTTGCTCTAATTATGTTGATAACCAGTTTATAATAGCAATAAGGCACCTCTGGGGTTTGTGGTATATGACCAATATACCACGGCAAAGGGCTGTGGACAGGCACTCCGCGTTGGGAGCGTGCTTAAGAACAGCCCTTAGCTGTGGTATATTGGCCATATACCACACCTCCTCAGGCCTTATTGCTTAATTATACCCCTCATATGGGTAAAGCTAATGCATTGGAGGGCAGCTGAATTATTAATACCATGCACCAGGGAGCTGATAGGAAAATACTTTTCAGTGACTGCTGCAGTGCTGGGGAACAACTCTTAAACAAAGTCCTGGCAAATCGCTGGCTTGGCTCCAAGCTACAGTGAGCAGCAATCAGCTGTAAGGCATAAGACCTCTAAAGAGAGGCAGAGTACAGCAGAGCGGCCAATTGTTATTTCCTCTCACATTGATTCGTCATATTCTCTGAAAGTCTATAAAGTTGAGTCAACCTCTGTGGCGGCAATAGCTCCGACCGGCAGCTCTTTATTTACTGCTGTTGCTAAGAGTGGGAGAGAGCATAAGCATCTACCTGCAGGGCAGGGTGACAATTCTTGTTTTCCCGCTGCATCTTAAGAAGTGCGATAAATCACATCACACATTTTAACACCGAAGGGGCCGCCTCACAAAGCTTTCTCGGAAATGGAGAAAGAGAGCCATGCTGTGTCAACAAGGAGCATAAAATATATTTTTGACGCACCTTTTTCATATCTTGCAGATAACAAACAGAATACAGGAAGTAGGACAGAAACACAGTCAATAAAGCCAATTGAAAAAAATTCTCCAAGAGATAATAGTCATTACCGTATGAAGCATCAGTGTCCTACCCAGCGTGCAACATTTTGCATCGGATGTCATAATGTTGTCGTTTTCTGGTTGTAAACTGGTTTTCTGGTCAAATTAGAGCAAAGTTAAGACATCTTTTATGGCATCAAAATGCCTGGAAAAGACTAAATATTTTGGTTGTAATATGGTCACTGGTCCCTTTACAGTCAGTATACAACCTGACCATGTATGTCACCAAGGACGTTGGCCTGACATCATTGCAACCAGTTTTGCCCTCTGGGTGTGACTCTGATTGTATGAAGCACAGTGGTACAGTATGGTTAAGCTTATAAGGTACATGGATTAAAAAAGTGAACATATGGGTACCCACAGAGGTTCTAAACTATGCACATATTGTGCTTGTTATCTCATGACAGTTAGCTCTTCCTACTTGATATCATAAAAGCCACAGCTATCAAACTCGATCTCAACCAGCACTCGCCTATGAAAACTTGCCGGATGCTTCTGAGGAGTGGCACTTGCTTGTATGAAAGAAGAACCAAACAATGTGATTGGCACATGCGAATCCAGGAGCCAAACTCCCGGTGCATCACTTTATTACCTTCCGAGTCCATTTAAAATGGTGGGGAGACCAAAACTGGGAGAAGACTCATCACAAAATGCTAATCTGAGTTTTGAACAAAGGACATCTATCACTCTTTCCCATGGCAGGGTGTTTTAAGTGCAGCCAGGCTTTAGGGACAGTCCTAACCTTAGTTTACAACCCCAGGATGGGCCGCCACAATATAAGACACTTTGTTAAAGCTTCAGACAAGCACAAGATATGGGATAAAACAACCTTGGCATTTCTGAGGATGAACAGTCAACAGAATTCAGCACTGTGTCACACACTTGCATTTCAGAATGTAAGTCTAGAGCTCTAGCCGTTATTATGTCGAAAAAAGTTAACACTATTTTATCATATCTTCTTAAAACCTACAATGATTACAGCATGGAAACACACTGGTATGTACTTACAAAAATGTGTCATATAATATAATTATTTCACATTACTGAAAATAACTGACAGATTTGTATTAAACAGCTGTAGCATAAATGTTAAGCATTTTCTGTTTTCAGGTAAAAGAAGAGCAAAAAGAAACAACCAAAAGAACAGCCTGTATTTAGTTTTGAACATTTGAAAAGATTATGTACACAAAACATGTTTTGAATGAGCGTCAAACAGACAAGGCAGTAGCTCGTCCTTCATATAGCCATCCCTTTCAAAAGGAGCCTTGTGACTATGAAAAGAAGACGTAGAAAACGTGAGATGTCTTAATCTTCATGACCAATCTTAACCAATACAAAATTCCTCTGAAACGTGTGCCTTCCCTTTTATGTACAATGGGAACAATGACAATTTAAGCTTGTATCCAGATATACATATGGTAGGCACAGTTTTTTTCTCACAATTTCCCAATAGGACTCAATTCCATTCTGTGGTATGACAGAACTTTTTCACAAACAATGCTGCCTTATTCAAATCCATATTTTTTTCATTATGCAAAATAAACATTGATGATAAAAAAATTAACATTCAGAATGATATAAGTATCAAGCACCCCATTTTAACTATTTAACATGAAACTGATATCTTGATTCTTCATCTTGTGTGTGTGTGTCTGCACAAGGGTCAAAAGGCATAGAAAACAAAGGGGTTTGGCCGAGATTTGAAAGGCCAAGCTATCCTCTCTCGTTGAGCGAGACACAGTTTATGAGAGCAAGAACACAGTCAGCGTGGAGAGCATGAGAGATGCCAGAGTGTACGTCACACACAAGGAACCAAGGGTAGCTGAGGCCAAAACACACCAAAGATTGTTCACAGAGATATTCATAGCAAAAAAGTGGAAAATACAATTTTACACCAAAAAATACAACAAAATAGTATGTATGACAAATGTTATGGTCCACATAGTGCCCAACATTACACGTGAAGACAGGACAAGGACAGAAGGGGAGGTGGGAGAGAAGAAGGGAAAGGGAGAGAGAAAAAAAAGAGAGATAGAAAATAGGTCATAAATACAAAAACGCAAGTTTGAAAGATTCATTGAGAATAAACAAAGGAATAAAAAAGCAAATCCAAGCAAGTTAGAGGATCAAAGTAATACTAAAAAAGTATGTTAGTAGCACAGCAAATGACGTCTATCACAGCAAGCAAAGGTGAAAGGTCAGAGAAAGTTCAAAGGTGCAGGGTGATGGGAAATGTTGAAAAAGACGCATACATAAACACATATGTTTGTATCAATTAAATGATGGGCTATCCCCTGAACGTGAGCACACATCCAAGAGAGATCAAATCAAATTTTCCATGGCAGGTAGAGTTGCCCAAGCAAAACACACATTCAAAAACTGGTGCAATGTCAAGACGATATCAGATGGTAGTTGGAATGGTTTAATGGGTGATCTCATGTTACGAAAACTGCAAAAGTGAATAGCTTTTTATAGCTTTACTCAATGTCAACCTTAGCTGGGGAGATTTGGATTGGTCAATTTAGAACTCCAGTGGTCCTTGCACACAGTATTGAGCATGCTCAAACAAATGAATCACGTGGGTCAATATTTCCAACTACTCAACCTTTCCTTATTTTTTTACTTGACCTGCACTGAGGAACATCGATTGAAGTTTACTGTCTGTCTGTCTGTCTGTCTGTCTGTCTGTCTGTCTGTCTGTCTGTCTGTCTGTCTGTCTGTCTGTCTGTCTGTCTGTCTGTCTGTCTGTCTGTCTGTGTACAGTGGGGCAAAAAACGTATTTAGTCAGCCACCAATTGTGCAAGTTCTCCCACTTAAAAAGATGAGGGAGGCCTGGAAATTTTCATCATAGGTACACTTCAACTATGACAGACAAAATTAGAAAAATAAATCCAGAAAATCACATTGTAGGATTTTTAATGAATTTATTTGCAAATTATGGTGGAATGTAAGTATTTGATCACCTACAAACAAGCAAGATTTCTGGCTTCATCTTCAATGCCCTTGCTGATGGAAGGAGGTTTTCACTCAAAATCTCACGATACATGGCCCCATTCATTCTTTCCTTTACACGGATCAGTTGTCCTGGTCCCTTTGCAGAAAAACAGCCCCAAAGCATGATGTTTCCACCCCCCATGCTTCACAGTAGGTATGGTGTTCTTTGGATGCAACTCAGCATTCTTTGTCCTCCAAACACAACGAGTTGAGTTTTTACCAAAAAGTTATATTTTGGTTTCATCTGACCATATGACATTCTCCCAATCTTCTTCTGGATCATCCAAATGCTCTCTAGCAAACTTCAGACGGGCCTGGACATGTACTGGCTTAAGCAGGGGGACACGTCTGGCACTGCAGGATTTGAGTCCCTGGCGGCGTAGTGTGCTACTGATGGTAGGCTTTGTTACTTTGGTCCCAGCTCTCTGCAGGTCATTCACTAGGTCCCCCCGTGTGGTTCTGGGACTTTTGCTCACCGTTCTTGTGATCATTTTGACCCCACGGGGTGAGATCTTGTGTGGAGCCCCAGATCGAGGGAGATTATCAGTGGTCTTGTATGTCTTCCATTTCCTAATAATTGCTCCCACAGTTGATTTCTTCAAACCAAGCTGCTTACCTATTGCAGATTCAGTCTTCCCAGCCTGGTGCAGGTCTACAATTTTGTTTCTGGTGTCCTTTGACAGCTCTTTGGTCTTGGCCATAGTGGAGTTTGTAGTGTGACTGTTTGAGGTTGTGGACAGGTGTCTTTTATACTGATAACAAGTTCAAACAGGTGCCATTAATACAGGTAACGAGTGGAGGACAGAGGAGCCTCTTAAAGAAGAAGTTACAGGTCTGTGAAAGCCAGAAATCTTGCTTGTTTGTAGGTGATCAAATACTTATTTTCCACCATAATTTGCAAATTAATTTATTAAAAATCCTACAATGTGGTTTTCTGGGGTTTTTTCTTCTCATTTTGTCTGCCATAGTTGAAGTGTACCTATGATGACAATTACAGGCCTCTCTCATCTTTTTAAGTGGGAGAACTTGCACAATTTTTGGCTGAATAAATACTTTTTATGCCCCACTGTGTGTGTGTGTGTGTGTGTGTGTGTGTGTGTGTGTGTGTGTGTGTGTGTGTGTGTGTGTGTATATATATATATATATTCCTCAAAAGTAAACTTCTATGTATACACACTACATTACCAAAAGTATGTGGACACCAGCTGTAAGCATTAATATGGAGCTGGTCCCCCATTTGCTGCTATTAACAGCCTCCACTCTTCTGGGAAGGCTTTCCACTAGATGTTGCAACATTGCTGCGGGGACTTGCTTCCCTTCAGCCACAAGAGCATCAGTGAGGTCGGGCACTGAGGTCGGGCACTGATGTTGGGCGATTAGGCCTGGCTCGCAGTCAGTGTTCCAATTTATCCCAAAGGTGTTGGATGGGGTTGAGGTCAGGGCTCTGTGCAGGCCAGTCAAGTTCTTCCACACCGATCTCAACAAACCATTTCTGTATGGACCTCGCTTTGTGCACGGGAGCATCGTCATACTGATACAGGGGCCTTCCCCAAAGTGTCACATTTTATACTGAAGCTTTAAGATTTCTCTCAAAGCAAGAGGCCTAGCCCAAACCATGAAAAACAGCCCCAGACCGATATTCCTCCTCCACCAAACTTTACAGTTTGCACTATGCTTTGGGGCAGGCAGCGTTCTCCTGGCATCTGCCAAACCCAGATTTGTCTGTCGGACTGTCAGATGGTGAAGCGTGATTCATCACTCTAGAGAACGCGTTTCCACTGATCAAGTCTAATGGTGGTGAGCTTTACACCACTCCAGCTGACGTTTGGCATTGCACATGGTGATCTTAGGCTTGTGTGCGGCTGCTTGGCCGTGGAAACCCATTTCATGAAGCTGCCGACGAACAGTTCTTGTGCTGTTGTTGCTTGCAGAGGAAGTTTGGAACTCAGTAGTGAGTGTTGCAAAGACGATATTTACGCGTTACACACTTCAGCACTTGGCAGTCCCGTTCTGTGATCTTGTGTGGCCTACCATTTCGTGGCTTAGCTGTTGTTGCTCCTAGATGTTTCCAATTCACAATACCAGCACATGACCAGTACAGTTCAAGCAGAGCAAAATTTGGACAAATTGACTTGTTGGAAAGGGCCCATCCTATGACGGTGCCACATTGAAAGTCACTGAGCTCTTCAGTAAGGCCATTCTTCTGCCAATGTTTTATCTTTGACGATTGCATGGCGGTGTGCTCAATTTGATATACCCATTAGCAACGGGTTTGGCTGAAATAGCTGAATCCACTAATTTGAAGGGGTATCCACATACTTTGTATCTATCTATCTATCTATCTATCTATCTATCTATCTATATATCTATATTGGGTTTAGAAATGATTGCACTTTTTGTACATAGTCCCCCAAAAGTTTTGGGACAAATTCACTTGTGTGTATTAAAGGAGTAAAAAGTTAAGTACACTTCTACATTAATGATGATGCTCCTTAATCACAGATAATCCTGAATGAATTGTGAATAATGAGAAGTGAGAAAGTTTGTAACCTCCCATGTTATTGTAATTGTGAGAGGTTAGCATGCCTTGGGGGTATGATATTTGTGCATCTGTAATTTTCTCACTCATTATTCATGATTCATTCACAATTATCCATAATCATGGTATAATCCACATTAATATAGAAGTGTTTAGTAACATTCTATTCTTATTTTTTTTAAAAAAGTATTTACCATTCATTTCTATTGGGCACAAAATAATCTTAAAAATGACCAAAAACAGCAAATGCAATCAACAAGCTTGATGTAGTCATTGCGTGCTATGAATATTGGACCAAATACTTCACTTTTAACTCATTTAATACACATAAGTGAATTTGTCCCAATACGTTTGGTCCCCTAAAATGGGGAGATTATGTACAAAAAGTGTTGTAATTTCAGTTCACACAATATGGATGAAAATACCCTCAGATTAAAGCTGACAGGCTGCACTTCATCATTTCAAATCCAAAGTGCTGGAGTACAGAGCCAAAACAACAACAAAATTGTCACTGTCCCAATACTTTGAGCTCACTGTATATATGCCCAGTAAGTAAACAAAAAAGGAAAAGTACATTTCATATAATCTACACTCATCTATATTTATCTAATATGTTGCAGTGCCAATATATAACACTGAGAGAGTCTGGATTTTTGACACAGCAGCTGTTGGGTCGTTCCACGAAATGGGTGCCTTGAGTCCATTTGATATTCCAAGTAGAAATTATTCACCAATATTGAATTTTAAAAGCCTGTTATATTACACGAAGTGCACTTTAATATAGACCACATGGAGAATTGAATAAATCAGATTTTTCATATGAATAAAGGTTTGCTGAAGTGCCTTTTGACATGTCCCTCCGTCAACCCCGTGTTACGACTAGGAAGATGTCATGTTATATTAGTGATTCATTTACGTCTGTCGGTCATTTTAAGGCCAAGCCTGTTATGCAAACAATTTACCCCTTTAAAATAATGGACCATTCCACCAAGCTAAATTATTCACAACAGGTGACATCGTTTGGGTTTTCTGAACAGCATGGTTTAAAAATAAGTAAGTCTTCACTCTCTTTCTGGTCTATTTATAATTGTTCTCTCATCTTTCACTGAGGTGGTCGAGCTCAACCAGTCAACCCTGTTCACTCAATTAATGGTAGGAAAACATGAATTTGATTTAACTTTCATTATGTGTGGAACATACGTATAGTTCCTAATTTCATGAACACCATGCTCTTCACCACATTAGGAGTAATGCCGGTCTTTACGTAAACCCCATTATTGTCAACCCTGTTAGAGGCCCAATGGTAACTTCATGAGTTTGATATTATATGTGAGTTTATTTGTACAAGGGATACTTGATCAATGATAAAATGTTGGCAGTTACATCAGTGTCTGTAACAGGGTTGACAGACAGTGACCACCTTTTACATGCACACCAAATCCCCATTATTATTTGGGAATACTCAAGTATTTTGTTTTTGAGTTGACACATATAAACACCATATCCCGTTTACAATAAAATGAAAAAGCTTGTATCCTGGTTATGAGAAACCTGGATAAGATGCCTGGGATATGCTGATCTTAGACGGAATACTATGGCATGTCAACGAATCCCATTTGGTTGTTTTTTGAGGTCTGTGCATGCTCAGTTTTGCATAGGTGTTGTGTGATGATGTTTTCATCTGAATGTCAAATCAAAATCATTTAAAAAAGTAGGCTATACCTGTACAGTTCGATCCACCATAATAATTCCAGAATTTATTTTGCTGATACACTTTGCTGGACCATATAGGCTAATGGCTTATATTACTTTCACGCCTAATTTAGACAGGTCTCTGCTTATAATTTCCAACATTTGGCAGGCCATACTATAATTTCCAACATTTGGCAGGCCATACTATAATTTCCAACATTTGGCAGGCCATACTATAATTTCCAACATTTGGCAGGCCATACTATAATTTCCAACATTTGGCAGGCCATACTATAATTTCCAACATTTGGCAGGCCATACTATAATTTCCAACATTTGGCAGGCCATACTATAATTTCCAACATTTGGTAGGCCATACTATAATTTCCAACATTTGGTAGGCCATACTATAATTTCCAACATTTGGCAGGCCATACTATAATTTCCAACATTTGGTAGGCCATACTATAATTTCCAACATTTGGCAGGCCATACTATAATTTCCAACATTTGGCAGGCCATACTATAATTTCCAACATTTGGTAGGCCATACTATAATTTCCAACATTTGGTAGGCCATACTATAATTTCCAACATTTGGCAGGCCATACTATAATTTCCAACATTTGGCAGGCCATACTATAATTTCCAACATTTGGCAGGCCATACTATAATTTCCAACATTTGGTAGGCCATACTATAATTTCCAACATTTGGCAGGCCATACTATAATTTCCAACATTTGGCAGGCCATACTATAATTTCCAACATTTGGCAGGCCATACTATAATTTCCAACATTTGGTAGGCCATACTATAATTTCCAACATTTGGTAGGCCATACTATAATTTCCAACATTTGGTAGGCCATACTATAATTTCCAACATTTGGTAGGCCATACTATAATTTCCAACATTTGGTAGGCCATACTATAATTTCCAACATTTGGTAGGCCATACTATAATTTCCAACATTTGGCAGGCCATACTATAATTTCCAACATTTGGCAGGCCATACTATAATTTCCAACATTTGGCAGGCCATACTATAATTTCCAACATTTGGTAGGCCATACTATAATTTCCAACATTTGGTAGGCCATACTATAATTTCCAACATTTGGTAGGCCATACTATAATTTCCAACATTTGGTAGGCCATACTATAATTTCCAACATTTGGTAGGCCATACTATAATTTCCAACATTTGGCAGGCCATACTATAATTTCCAACATTTGGCAGGCCATACTATAATTTCCAACATTTGGTAGGCCATACTATAATTTCCAACATTTGGTAGGCCATACTATAATTTCCAACATTTGGCAGGCCATACTATAATTTCCAACATTTGGTAGGCCATACTATAATTTCCAACATTTGGTAGGCCATACTATAATTTCCAACATTTGGTAGGCCATACTATAATTTCCAACATTTGGTAGGCCATACTATAATTTCCGACCATTTGCTATGCCATTTGTTTGTCAAATATAGTTAGATAAATGCAGCTTCTCTTCTGTCATAACTTGTTGCCCTGGCCTAGAAACTAAATAAAGTAGTGCTCCCAAGAGTAATGTCTTACGTCAATAGAATGAATGCATTCGTAATCTAGTTAACTTCAGTTTCAATTAAGGACCGGGGAGAAAACACAATAATTCCAAAACAGTGGAAAGATGGTTCCTGTGCAAAATGTCATCAGTTTGACCGGTTTTAAGGAAATGAAAAGCTGAGAAAACGATGAAACACTTTTCTGATAAGATTTCAGTTGGCTTGGGTGCATATTTTATGTGGTTGAAACACTGTCCGCTTGCATTACAGTGTCAAAGATAACAAGTTACACGCATATTCACATTTTCAAGAGATGCTGAAGGAAAGGAATCGTACTTCTCCACTCCTGTTCCCTAAACAAAATGTACATTTGTTGTATAATTTTACTTCAAGCAATGCATAATTCTGCAGGAGTTATTATATTAGGCTACATGTGAAATAGGCCTACAATCAGTGTCCAGATTTCGGTTTCTATTCCACTTAACCAATATGATTTTAAAATGAGAAATATTCTGTTTATTCATGGATACAGGGATATCAAAGGTGCATATAAACAGCTTATCCTGAATAAGATCTTAAGTGGGATATGAGCTACTATCCGGAATACTGTGCGCATGTAAACATGGCCAGTGTGGTACGTGTAGATAAAATGCTCTTAGTTCATAGGATTTAAATGCCAGAGATGGGAAAATGTTTTTTTTTTTGTAGGCTAAACATATCCTCCATGCAACTGAATGTTGAAAGAAGAGATATTCTAAAAGTTAATTTCTAAACAGTTTGCATGTCCAAAAGGCAACCATTTCATGGAACAACCCTGTTTTTGGCCATATTTACTAAGAACAGCTGTGGACCTTAAGTCGGTGCAGATGTTGAGCCTAAAAATACACTCCGTTTTTTCCTCAAAATACCCACATGCTTCGCATTAAAATTACTGGCACTGCTACACGTGTAGCTAAGCTCGGCAAAGGGACACATTTAAAAAAAATATATATATATAAAGAAGTAAATAAAAAGGGAACTGGGACGGTGTCCACATGAACCTGCTCAGACAGAATAATAAGTGATCCAAACCTCCCACTGCTATATGGTTGGTTCCCACCAAGTGGATGAGAAAAAGTCAGTCCCTGTGCCATGCACTGGCAGATGCCTGTTAGGTCTCCAGTAAAGCATTAAGACATTAATCCTGTTGACGCGTCACCATGCAAGACTGAAGGCTGCTCCCCACTGAGCCAAGGCACATATTCAGGTCAGTAAATACAGCAGTGAGCCTGAACTGAGACCGACTAAACCTGGCTTTGGAAGAGAAAGATAGAGAAAGAGGGGAGAGAAACAGGGGAGAGAAACAGAGAGGAGAGGGAGACACGGACTTTTGATGCTCTTTCACTGAAACATCAAAAAGTCAGAGAGAGAATGTGCATGACATGAAGGGAAATGGAAAGAGAGAGGAAGCATGGAAGATAGGGAAAAAGAGCTAAAGAAGGTGAAGAGAAAGTGAGAGATGCATGGAGCTACTGATAGACACATAAGAAAGAGAGAAGTGCAGGTGGGAAAGTAAGAGACAATAACATATAGAGAACGACAGTGCAAGGAGGGATTTATGAGAAAGAGAGAAATAGTAAGGAAAAGGTTCCAAGCTCAGGTTCCAAGCTCAGGTTTGGTCAGTGGGGAGGCAGCCCAAGTTGAAATTCAAACCTCTCACACCACAACACTGTCAACAGAGCACCAGCTGACCGTGACCACCAGGGTAGGGGCACTGCTATGGACATAAAGAGAATGTTTGAGGCCTGACCGATATCATCTGTCCTGACCTTATTGCTCACTGAACTTGCACAGCAATGTCAGCCAGAGAGGTTATAGGCCGAGACCAAATGACCAATCTCACTCTACAGCAACAAAGACTCACTGTGTGCAAAACTATTCCATCACAAACAGCGAGACAAACTGCCACAGTCTTTGTTCAATTCTTATCACCCCAAAGCCTTGTGCAATGGTGCGACAAACTCTGGAATTGAGGCTTTGAGGCGGACTGCAGAGGGCAAAGTGTTTCTAAAATGTAGCCCTGACAGTCAGAAGATGACTTTGCTACTCTGTTTTCTGTCTGTCTAACTTTGACCTTTTTCCAACCTTCTTTTGGGATGAACAAACTTGATGAGGGTGTGCCAATTGCAAGACCGAATGAAAATACCAGCAGAAATGTTCAAACCAATCAATTGCCCTAACAGGCTAGCCTAACACATCAGGACAGAGGAGTGACATCTACATCTGTGAAGTGTCAGGGCTTAGGTAGTCTCAAAACCTGACTAGAAGTCCATTTGGGTGAAGAACTGGAGGGGTAAACACAGTATACATTGGGTCACGGTGGCACTCTCTCTGTTGGAAGTGTGTGTCCTTGCAGTGCAGGGGGGTGGTGGGGGTGGGCAGTACCTGGGATGGCGGTGGGCTCTGCTGCAGTCCTGAAGAAGAGGGTGCCGGGCTGCGACTTGCCCTGCTGGTTCTCGGCCACCACGTATACCTCATACTCCGTGTTCCAGTCTAGGCTGTTCAGCACCACGTACTCACTGCCGTTGGGCAAGCGGATCTCCGGCTTCCAGTCCGGAACGTGCTTCTAGGGAGGGTCGCAAAAAGAGAGACACTCAGAAGACCTGACTCGGTAAGACACCCGTGGCTATGACACTCCAGAAAACTGCCCATCACTTTATATCACTGTAAATGTTTCCATGCATTCACACTTGTTATTTGGTCATCCATTAATCTTCCTACGTGAATCACTAACCATTTATCAATCTATGTATAAAACACAATGGTGATCTGTCAATTTTTACAAATCATGTGATCCATTTCTGTTTTTCAAATATCCATGAGTATATTTGCTTTTTCCTAATCTGAAATAATGACCGTGCGATAAAACCGGAGAGATATGTAACCAATACATGCTGAATAGCTTCTCTTGGGGGGAAAACCAGGAAGCAAATCGGTATACACAGTGTTAAACCTCCATGCTCCGTCATACTCACAGCCCTGTATCTTATCAGGTAGTGTTTGATGGGTGAGCCTCCATCGTCCTGCTTGATCCAGTTGACCTTGAGGGCGTTGCCCGTGGTCTGCAGCTTGCCCTCCAGTTTAGGGGGACTGGGCTCCCCTACACAGGACATAGCGGTCAGTCAGTTACCATGGTGATGGCCTACATGCTCAGCTCAGTCTCCTGCCCAGGGCCCTTAACCTAGGTGGCATGGCTGAATGCAGCTGTCTCTCGTTAACTCCCATTGTCGGAGGAACAGTCTACATCACTAAATCTGCCCTCGCTTCAGGAGTGGGATTAGAATTTTTAACAAGCCCAAGCCGCTGTGGGATTCTCACTTCATTTCAATCCCTTGCCTCTGGTTTTTGTGTAAGTACTGCTATAAATGTAGTACATCTGGAGAAAAAATTGACTGTTTTGACGGTGGCAGCGACAGAGGATGTTCCAAGATGATAAAATTCAGTCTTGTCCCTCATAGACTCAAGGACGGTTTTATGATGGAGGGACAGTGAGGGCAGTGGGCGGTGGGGTGAGGGAGAGAGCCAGTGGGGAGATAATTCTCGTTCAGAAGCAACTCGTTACATGTCCTCTCCTCCAGACAAAAGGGAACAGGCTAATTAGCCTCCTCGTCTTGATTGGACATGTTACTCTATTACATTTAATAACATTAGCATGGTCCGTTGGGAGGGGAGGGTCGGTGTGTTACATCGTATGTACAGTGTGTGTGTGCTTGCCTTTTGAGTGTGTCTGTGTCTAATGATGTTAGTGTTCAAATTTACAGCCATGACACCTCAGTCACAGAGGGTGTAGGGAGGAGACTAATCACCAGAACTCATTAATCATGGGAACATTGGTTACACACAGTTAGCAGTGTGAATATGCTATAAAATAATTAGCAGAACACAGCATGTTACATACAGCTCCAGTATTCTACTACACACCATCACTAACTGCCCCAAAAGGTGGTATCAGGTTTCAAATGGCTGCTGCTACAGCACTTCTGCAATGCACACTTGTTTGTTTTTGGCTGAGATCAAAGGAGATTATTTAATGTCCCGATTTGTTTTTTTTCTGAAATGTTGCAGCCTGACGCCCTGACCTTCAGTCACACTGGGTACAAGCTTTGAAGCTCACTGCCATGCTTGAGGGATCATTGTTGCCCTTGATCACCCTGATGATATTTATCCACCAATGAACTCTGAGAGCAGGTTATTCCCACAGAGGGCAGTGAAAGAGCAGCAGACAACAGCAATCCTGCCAGGCATTCTGAAAGTAATCCATGGAAGTGCAGCAGGGAATATTAATGTTGGACTTTCACCTATACTCCGGCCTGGAAGTCTGTTTGGATCACCTCCTTTGACTTCAGCCAAAATTAGTTAAGAACGATAAGTAATAATAGGGTGAGAGACAGACAGATGAAACCTGCTCCACTTTTGCTCACGCTATCCATTGGATCTTGGCCTAAAGCTCCCTGACTTCAGCCTGATTGAATCCTATGATTGGATAATATTTTTCAGTGTCTGCTCCTATTTATCCTCTACCTTGGACCTGAAAAGGTAAGTACAGTCTTTAATTTTCATGTCTGCAGTTGAAATGTTTACAGTTGTATTCTAAATTTAAATTGACGTTGAATCTTGTTAATTAATGACACTTCAAGCATTCACTTCAGTGGTGATTACACAATTAGTCAATCAGACATGCGTGAAGGCACTTGATCTTGATCTCAGGTGATTATCTGATTAAATCCTCCTCAAATGCATTGGACTCAAAAGTATTGGAGTAAGCATGATTTGACATAAACAGAGTTAGTGATAAGAAAAACCTGTCAAAACGGTGGCATGTACAGGGAGGTATATAGGGAGTTTATCCAGTCGTGAACGCCATTCCCAGTTAGGTGAGGAATTTTCAAATGTTAAGAAGAAAGAAGAGCCATTAGG
The DNA here is from genome assembly GCF_023373465.1 of Oncorhynchus keta. Classification (NCBI taxonomy): domain Eukaryota; kingdom Metazoa; phylum Chordata; class Actinopteri; order Salmoniformes; family Salmonidae; genus Oncorhynchus; species Oncorhynchus keta. Next base: position 18,261,547 of record NC_068432.1, on the reverse strand, counting down.
GTTATGTGAATTAGAGATATTAACAAAAACATGCTCTATCATGCAAACACCGCTTTTATTCAATATGTAGTGATTTGGGTATATTTCGATACATCAATTTGTGACAGTCCCATGATCGTTCCCATTTTCATCTGATGCAACAATAACTCAACATTCCATTGATGTAAATATTGTACAGTAATATTACTCTAAGTTTGTCTGCACAGTAGTGTATGTGTACTTAGCAATTTCTGAATGTTACATCAGACAAATGTTTGATGTGTCAGATCCTTTACTCTAAACTGACATGGATAGCAAGGAAATGATGTGTAAATAAAACTTGGAGCTACCTTCCTGTACTGAATCACACCAATCATTCACTTTTTTCAGCCCTTTAAAAACATCCCTGCATGTGTGAACCAATGAGCTTATTGTTTTGCTGTGCCCAAATGCAATGAAAAGTTTGTCACACCAGATGAGTTTTAAAGGACTCATGAATTGTAAATGGGACTGTCATTTTTCAGTCAATATCAATACATGTGAATAACATAGAGGCACTCTGGAAGACAAAACACAGACGGGACAGACATGCAGAAAGGCCAGACCTTTCTGTCTGGTGAGACAGTAAAGAAAACAAAGGAGTTGAAGGAAAGAGGAGTGAACATGCATGCAGTAATGTGGAGTGATTACCAATGATAGTCAGTTCAGAAAAGCATTCTGGGAGACAGTCTGAAAAGGAGTTAACTCCAAGGATGAATACGTCATTCCAGGTAAACACAATTCAATGAGCGTGCGATGCAGTTGCTAAAGGCGATGGTTTCAACGCTGCTATTGAGATGATGTGATTTGGCAACAAAAAAGTACATTTAAAAAAACATGTTCTGTTTGCACATGATAGCCATAGGAGGTAGTAATGGCACCTTAGGCACCCCCAAAGAATGTACTATAAAAAAAGATATCCGTTTAGAGGTCAACACTTTACTTATTTCCAAATACATTATGTAATGCTTACTGATAGCTATCTATATAACATATCTAATATGTGACATAGCTATAGAAATGAGGGAAATATACTGTAACGACCTTGGGGTTATAAAAGCGGATATCGACTCTGGTTCAAGACCTGATCCCTACGAGTTCATTACATTGGTGACAGAAGTGATCGGACCTTGTATCCATGACAGTGTGTGTGCTTGGCCTATAAGACTTAGAGTCGCAAGCTAGCGCTCTTTAAAAGGAGGGAGTAGTGTAAGCGCGGATATCGACTCTGCCCGCTTGAGCATGCTTTTGGGGTACAGTCAATAACGCGCTGGACTTCGGACTAGAAGGTAGAGGGTTCGAAACCTGCTCCCTGACGGTCTCATTACAATACTCTGCACCTCTCAGAAAAAAACGTGAATTATACCTCTGTTAGTGGCTAACCAAGTAAGCACACACATCTGCATGTAATTGTGTTAATATGGTTGGAGGTAGATAGAATCCAAGTTGACCAAAAAAAATGTGTTTAATGGCTATCAAAGTAGCGTATCTAGGCTTGAATCCATGTCTAATTTTCCACTGCTTCTTATTGCTATAATATGAATCGGACCAAACAGAGCAAAAAAAAATTACCTTCTGGTCACCAGCGAAGACGACATCATCAGCACCATGCAAGAGCCACATGACATAGTCATATGATACGCACGCACATGATTGGTTGAAAGAAAAGTGGAGGGGGGGTCACATGGAAAATACAAAACATTTTAAAAATGATGTAAACATGGGTAAGGAACAAAATAATAAGAATGTTAAAGACAAACTGATTCAAAACATAAACACATGACAAAACAAATACATACGTTCAGAATAGAACTTCTTTGCACATCAAATAGACATAGAAAACATGTACAGCAATTAGATACATGAAGCATTTCAGGATTGCAAGTGCAGGTTTTTACTGTATTCAAAAGATGTCATGACCAGAAATAAGTTCACTCATATATGCACAAATTTGACTGGATACCAATTCCATGAAATGCTATTTGTCTAAAATTGCCTCATGCATCTTTGTTTGAAACAGTATTTCCTCTGGACTGGAATTAATGCGAAAATCAGTTTGATACTATTTCTACACACATAAAATAGTGGCTTTGTATAAGACTGTCACTTATACTTTGGCTCTTGACCATAAAGGGTCTTCATACAGCCTTGTGGCCTGTATAAATTGAACATTTTGTCTCCAACCAAGACAGTTGTGTAAAAGAAAAGAAAAACAGAGGAAACTCTGCAGTATTAACAATACTGATTGACAAAGCACATTGTAAAATGTTACATGCGCAATGAAGTATGGTATGCCAATATGACAACTACTGTATGACCACATTAAGCATTGGGGGGGGTTAAAGTATTTGGGACACATTTGACATTCAGTCACACATTGTACAATTGCATACTGTATGTAAAGATATGGTCACGACATATGAGAATGCAGTGTAAACCCATACCATAGTATAAATTCCCATAATTTAAGATATTATGCTTAATATGTTTATAGAGGAAAGAAACATGAATTACAGAAACACAGAGTGGACTCTGAGCTTCATTTTATGAATTCTAAACACACCACTAGACATAAAACATACTTACTCCGATTAGCTGGTATCAAATACTATTAACGTATGCACATGCAAACACACTTGAAGCCTTTAGGGCAAATTCCTCATGTCATATTTCACATTTAGCCAGCTAGAATACTAATCACACATGAAGGCAATCAGTATTGATAAATTACTAAATCTTTTAATATGATTTACATAGACCTTACAGTGCATTCGGAAAGTATTCAGACCCCTTGACTTTTTCCACATTTTGTTACGTTACAGCCTTATTCTAAAATGGATGAAATTGTTTTTTTCCCCTTCATCAATCTACACAAAATACCCCACAATGACAAAGGAAAAACTGGTTTAGAAATGTTTACAAATGAATAAAAAGTAAAAAAATGAAAACCCTTTAGTACTTTGTTGAAGCACCTTTGGCAGCGATTACAGCCTCAAGTCTTCGTGGGTATGCCGCTACAAGCTTGGCACACCTGTATTTCTCACATTCTTCTCTGCAGATCCTCTCAAACTCTGCCAGGTTGGATAGGGGGTGTCGCTGCACAGCTATTTTCAGGTCTCTCCAGAGATGTTTGATCAGGTTCAAGTCCGGGCTCTGACTTTGCCACTCAAGGACATTCAGACCCGAAGCCACTCATTCGTTGTCTTGGCTGTGTGCTTCAGGTCGTTGTCCTGTTGGAAGGTGAACCTTCACCCCAATCGGAGGTCCTGAGTGCTATGGAGCAGGTTTTCATCAAGGATCTCTCTGTACCCCTCAATCCTGAATACTCTCCCAGTCCCTGCCGCTGAAAAACATCCCCACAGCATAATGCCGCCAACACCATGCTTCACCGTAGGGATGGTGCCAGGTTTCCTCCAGACATGACGGTTGGCATTCAGGCCAAAGAGTTCAATCTTGGTTTCATAAGACCAGAGAATCTTGTTTCTCATGGTCTGAGAGTCTTTAGTTGCCTTTTGGCAAACTCCAAGCGGGCAGTCATGTACCTTTTAATGAGAAGTGGCTTCCATCTGGCCATTCTACCATAAAGGCCTGATTGGTAGAGTGCTGCAGAGAAGGTTGTCCTTCTGTAAGGTTCTCCCATCTCCACAGAGGAACTCTGGAGCTCTGTCAGAGTGACCATCAGGTTCTTGGTCACCTCCCTGACCAAAGCCTTTCTCCCCCGATTGGCCAGGAGGCCAGCTCTAGGAAGAGTCTTGCTGGTTCCAAACTTCTTCCATTTAAAAATGGAGGTAACTGTGTTCTCGGGGACCTTCAATGCTGCAGAAATATTAGATGCCCTTCTCCAGATCTGTGCTTGACACAAACCTGTCTCGGAGTTCTACGGACAATTCCTTTGAACTTATGGCTTGGTTTTTGCTCTAACATGCACTGTCAACTGTGAGACCTTATATAGACAGGTGTGTGCCTTTCCAAATTATGTCCAATCAATTGAATTTACCACAGGTGGACTCCAAGTTGAAGAAACATCTCAAGGATGATTAATGGAAACAGGATGCACCATAGCTACATTTGGAGTCTCATAGCAAAGGGTCTGAATACATATGTAAATAAGTTGTTTTTTTATTTTTAATAAATTTGCAAAAAAATGTAAAAACCTGTTTTTTGCTTGGTCATTATGAGGTATTGTGTGTAAATTGATGAGGAAAAATTTGTATTTAATCAATTTTAGAATAAGGCTGTAACGTAACAAAATGTGTAAAAAGCCAAGGGGCCTCAATACATTCCGAATGCACTGTATATGCACTACAATTTAATATTCTACAAGTGAGTCAAAATCAAATTAGTAACTAATAGAGCACTGTTATATTAGAGCTGTTATATGATGTATATTGGTTAGCCTAGAAATATACTTGGCACATGACCTACAAAATAGTTCCTCAGGTATCCTTAGATTTTCTACATTAGACAGATAACAGCAATTTGACAGACCCATAGCACAGCCACACACAATGAACACAACTATACTGTACACCAGGGCCCAATGTTGACCCATAGCAGCATCAAAGCATTCAGCCAATCAAATCAGCCATGCTTATCCCAACAATACTTTAGGGATACCCGATTTGCCCTTCCCAAACATGTATGTATCCAAATCCTTAAGAGCATTAAACATATGAAAAGGCTACACATGTGGGAACTTCAAAATTTAAACAACAAACCACAACTTTCCTAAACAATTCTAAATAATCTCATCAGTAAGTGACATCAACAACCACTTCTACAAGATAACATAGCTTTATCGTATAAAATCAAGTCGCTTATTCATGCCTCTCGTTCTTCACCACCTGAGCCTTTTATTTTATTTTATCCCTCCCCTTTTCCCTTTCCATCCTTCTCTTTTAATGAAGCACAGGAGTTATGTTAGGACGGATTCACATCCCTACGGTTTGGCATTCATTAGTTTGTTTAAAATATTGGTCAAATCAAAATACTGCTGTCTTTTTTTTCTATGCAGTCTGATCTTCATGTTGTTTACTGTATTATCCCTGTGGCCATCCTTCAAAGCACAGCATGCCGATGGCTGGGCAACATTGTCCAATTGAAGGCAGAAGACACCGTCACCCTCTTTTTTTTTAAATCACAGAATGGTTCTCTTTCAAAAACCTCCGGTCTGTCAGAATAATCTCTGTCTCGCCTCGCTGTCTGTCAAGCCAGGCTCCCGTATTCTCGACAGGTATATGTAACGCATGCTGTAATGGTTACCCATGGGACACCCGGAATGTTACCTGACGTCACTGTCAATACCATAGCCACCAGGGGAAAGAGAGAAGGGGAGGGAGCTGCCTACATCTTAGAAGAGTGTTCAAACATTGCACCTGGCTTAGCAGAGGAGCCACAGACACACAGACAGGAAGAGCGATAGAATGAGCAGACTAGTTATATATCTAAAGGGCAGAGAAGCTCTTGGTGTGCTAACGCTAATGGTGGCAATGTTATTTAAATGGAAGGATGGTCACTTCCTTCTTTAGACTAATCAGACAACATGCAGCAGTGATCATTAATGTTACAGTGATCAATCCCCTAATAAAATGTGCGCTGCATGCTGCACTGCTTTGACGTAAAAATAAATAATGTCTGTAAAGCCCAATCGGAAGTTTCCACTCTAAATTAAACGCACGGCAAACTGTGGGGGCCGATGCTAAATGCACAGTGGTGTGAATATTGCTGATGAATACATGCGTTCATTGGAAGGAAATTAGAGGGAAATAGTAGAGGCAGTAGAGGGGAAACCTGTTTCTCGCAGGCGGAGGTTAGTCAGTGGAACTCTACTAAGGATCGAGGCAGTGAGCAGTGTCAGTGACTGTCTCTCTGTATCACATCCCTTTAACTAATAACAGTACATCAGTAGCTCCTTGTCACTACACCGGTTCTCTCTACAGAGTGATGACGCAGCACTAAGCAGTGGTAAGACCAAGCAGACATAGAGGGACATCGGGGGTAGAGAGAGAGACACACCACATACTGCCGGCATACTCACTAAGGGCTGCACTTGTTGAAGGAATGAAGGTTGGTGTCACTGACGAAACTGCAAGATGGTGAAAACATGGTGAGAGGTGCCCGTGATTGCCCAGAGAGGGCAGTGCTAGTCGTTAGTGTTACAGACGACTGACTGGCTGTTCTGATGGCAGAGCACCACCTCGGTACACATCAGTCATCTACTGGCACCAACACACCACAGAGCGTCATTTCGACTTTCACATAAGGCTTATGCTGAGCAGCATGAAACACCTCACGAACAAGAGCACTTTAAAATCATGATGTACGGGACAACATCACATTCATAATATGAATATGTCATATCACAGGTCTTTTCATGCCATTATCTGAGATGCTTCTACCATGGAATGTAGAGCAGTGTATTTTACTGTGTTTTTATCAGTAAAATCAGCTGGAATCTACATTGTACAGCAATAAACTAAAGTTTCACACCAAAAATGATTCTTATCTTCATTAGGAACACCAGCAGGTGGCACATGTACTGCCCTGTAAATTCTAAATACATAATTGGCTTCCCCACATTCCCCACACAATTCCTAAGGGCAGATGAGTTTTCACAAGGCTTGTTTAAAGCAGGTAGAATAGCTGTTTGTCATTGTTCGACAATCATCAATAGAATTGAACCCACTTTATCAACAAACTTAATTTCATTCCAACTAAGCTGATTTCTCAAGATAATCACGAGTCATTACCCACAAGGTAGGTGTCCTTGTAAGAACCACAGATCTGTACAAAGACTCATGATGACTCAATGAAAAATCTATCATTGTTTGTCAGCTGAAAAGAGTGAGATTAGAAACTATTCTCTTGTATGACACACATCGTGTTATTAGTAACAAAAGCATATTGTGTAAGGGAACCATAAAATAGACTATCAGTGTACAAATCAGCCTAGTTTGCTAGGCTGTTTGTACACAAGTGGGGGTAGAACTGTCTAAAGTAACCAGAGTTTTTGTTCCAGAGGTGTCAGGCCTTCCTTAGATACACACACACGAGGTGAGAAATGTTATGGCAGACAAAGACACTAAAGTGATAAAAGCAACATTGACAGAACGCTTGGTAGAACACAGTCAATTTAAAAGGAGAATCGTTTTAATTTGAAAGTAGTGCAGTATTGCAGAAAGCAATAATCCACTCCACAAATCTTTGAAAAAAAGCATGTCCACTTTTGACATGATATTTGCAAGAACCGCTCAAAAGCCTTCGACTTTGCAAAGAAGCATCACACTGCTTGACTCCCTGTAAACTCTCATCAGTTCAGAAACAGAAGTACAATCAGAAACTCACAATAGAGTTGTTTCACCGGTGAGAAGTTGAGTGATAATCCGTCTTGCATGAGCAGGCCAGCAACTTTGTCTGGCAATGCGCAGATATTGCAAATTACATATTTGTGGTAAATTCCAGGGAAGATATGTTTTGAGAAAATGGGAAAAATGACTTAAGGATTTCTTTTTAACCTTTTAATTATTAATAGGGATTAGGACATTTTGGCTAGCTAGATAAGAACCAATTTAATAGCCTCCCGAGTGGTGCAGAGTTCTAAGGCACAGCATCACAGTGCTGAGGCACCACAACCAGCAGTGACCGAGAGTCCCAATTGGCCCAGCGCCGACCAAGTCAGGTAGGGGAGCTCTAACGACTTCTTGTGGGCGCCTGCAAGCTGACTTCGGTCGTCAGACTTCCGGGTTTAGAAGCAGCATGTCTTGACCTACCCCTTTCCCGAGACCATTGGGGAATTGCAGTGATGAGACAAGGTCGTATCTACCAATTGGATATACTGAAAATGATGTAAGATTACAAAAAAAGAACAAGAAAAAATTACCAATTTAAAAAATGTCTGCGCAATTGCATAAAAGCTAAGAGGCAGCCAAGGTATTTATAGCCAAGTTTCTGCGGTGCCCCAGCCAAGGCACCTAAATCATGGTGTTTCTGTGTTTCTGAAAAGTGTTTCTGAAAAACCAATTAGTTGAAAAATGCCAAGAGAGGCTGAGACATCCCTAGAAAGGCGTACTCACTGTCCAATTACGTCAGGTCACCAGCTGGACTGCTGCTCGTTATGCTGCCAGTGATCTCCTTTTGCCCAGCCTGAGTGTGCAGGGAGCATTTTGTGTGGTAGCTGCTGTTGTACATGTAATTTCAAGTGCGGTTGCTGATGTTAGAACAGTCGAATTCAGGGGTCTCCAAACTTCCGTCACCACCTCAGCCTCGATCACCATGCCTGGCTCACTGGTGACTCCACCTACAGAGTTAAAGAGCTCCTCATCCATGCCACCTACAATGTTGTTCTCAGGGCTATTGCCATGGGTCACAGGGTCTCTGTTGCCTTGGCTGGACGGAGGCTCAGTGTGGTCATGGCAACAAGGAGGGGCCCTGCTACAGAAACAGCTGTGATACTGTACCTTGGACATTCGTGCTGCCCTCTGTAGGTTGTTAGGACCTCAATACATGGGGTAGTGTCCTCTGTCTTCGACATGGTGCCCATGACTACACCTCCCTGGTCCTCAGCTGTACTCTCTTTGGTTGAAATGTCCTGGGGTTCTGGTAAGTTACAGCAACCTCAAGCATTGGGTCAGCCCTCAGGGAATCATCATATCCCTTTGCAGGTTATATGGACACCTGGGTCACTATATTTCTAAATTAAGACTTGTCTTCTGTCCTCAACTGATGAATACACTGTGTAGAATGGTTTTATGTAATTTATCAGATGCTCTTATCCAGAGTGAGTGCATACATTTTCATGCTGGTACACCGCAGGAATGGAAATCACAACCCTGATGTTGCAAGCGCCATGCTCTACCAACTGAGCCACACGGGAACCTAGTACAATGGCATGACACAAATGTACATGTGAGCACTCACTAGGACCTTTCTTGTAGTCCCTACTATGACATACACGCCTGCACACACAACCTAATTAAAGGAGATGAGTTAACTTGTATAACCAGAATACATCTACTTAGCTCAATACTTTGAAATAATTCCTCAATTAAATGTAATTTAACATCAACTGCTTTGGACTACATTTACAAGTTGTCCCTTCCACTCGAAATAGTATAGTAACTGCATACAGCAATAGAGAAGACTAAAGTTGATAACATCCCTGGGCTCCTGGTTATTCACGAAGGCCCTGATGAATGTTAAGTGAGTGTTGAGTGTTCGGACCATTATCCCACCAATCACCTCTCCCATCCAGACGGGTTCACCTCCACTACAAAAACAGATGATGCGATCCATCTCCTCCAAGAGAATCCGTATCATTTAGAGATATGGTCTTTGTTGCGCTTCTCTGCCTTCTGTATCAGAGTCTTATGAGGGGAAAAATAGGCTTCTCAGTAATGGGGCCTCACACTGTCATGGCTGAACAGAGATGCTATAAACCCAGAGGAAAAGCAGATTGTCTGGCGAATTAGGGATGCCTTAATAACGGCAACAAACTATCAGCCGAGGCTGAACCGAGGCTGAATCCTGTCTGTTGACGATTTCTCAAGTTACATTAAAATTGTTCTGCATTAACCATGAGTCATCATTGCGGCTCAGGCCTTTGTTTGTAAATGCTACTGTATTAGCAATGACACTCTCCCAGCATGTTGTTATTTCTACTTATGTTCATACTAATTACTGAGTATATGTACAATTGGCTAAGGGATGAGTGACTATTTGCAGTCAATCAGGGGTCAATCAGTTCACTGTACAAAGGGAAAGGGGACAAGTCACAGGGGAGAAGCAAGTACTATAAATGATCTATGGAACTATGGAATTGCTATGGTACATGGTCACTCACTTATTATAAATTCAATGTCTATGTTAAGAAACTACAACAACTAAGACAAACCTGAGTCCACGTTAGAGTAATGAAATGGTATGCCACCTGGAAAGGTTTATGAGACAAGAGATATTGCGTGAGTATTTGCTTGAAGGCAAATACTCTACCAAAATGCCCCAATCAAAAGGTTGAGGCAATGGTCAAGTAAATTCTTAATGCAATGACATAACAGACCAAATTCCATTGTTGAAAGTAAATGTATCTACACCAGTTTCCCAACTCCAGTCCTTGAATACACCTCAACAGAACACATTTTATTTGTTGTAGCACTGGAAAAACATACCTGATTCAACTCATCGAGGGATCGACCAGGGCAAACATTTGGGGGTTGGGGGTACTCGAGGACTGAAGTTGGGAAACACTTTATCTACACTACTACTACCACCAATAGTTAATTCAGTATTTTTTTTTACAAAGATTTCAGAAATGAATGTTTCAAATAAATGGATGAAATGAAAACAAAGACAAAGAAAAGGGATGAGAACTTACTTGTGAAAGCATAGCCTGAGAAGTCAAAGTGAACAAAAAGAGATGGGTAAACATGAATAACAAGATCAGTAGAAATAGAAACAATGAGAACAGAATGGTAGAAGTTGACTGTCCTGTCACTTCAGAATTGATTATGAACCATGACCGACAGTGATAATAGGATAGTTCACTTTTGATATATATATATATATATATATACATATACACATAGCCAGTAAAAAAAGAAGCAAGTATTCTAAATTTAGAGAACTCAATAAAAATACCTAATCAATGTACTTTATCATCAATTAGGCATGTTAAAGGGCAACTGCAACACTTTTTGATTTCATATTCCTCATCTCCAGCACCAAACCAGTGTTTACATTTGTAAAAATGGCACGTTTCAATGATCTATGGTTAAAAAGATAAGAAAGGTCCTAAAAAATACTTCTTTGTGAAATCACAGGGTAGGATTAGGATTTTTTTTTTTTTTAAAACAGGGATTTTCAAAACCTGGAAAGGGTTTCTAGCTAGAGGGAGGTTTTTTCTTGATTCCCACATCACCGCGAATCTCAGTGTTTGTAAATCACTTAATTAAAAAAAAAAAAAAAACTTTTGATGATGACATTCGGTATAACATTCTAACGTATTTTTTTTCTTCCTTCAAAACAAATACGCTGTTTTCATATATGTAAACACTGGTTTGATTCTGGAGATAATGAATATGAGGTTGAAAAGTGGGGGAGTTGCTCTTTAAGGATCCTGGATAGACTTAAAATAATGTCACTGTACTTTTAAGCTAAGAAAACATCCAGAGCATTATGAAATCACTGTTTATCTGATTTTAAAAAAGGTACTCAATGCTCCAAATTACGAAGTAATAACAGGACAAGGCATCCCTCTAGACTTCAGACTGAAAAAAGGGTAAATCCAGCAGCTAAGGGTGACTGCTGCAGAAGCAGAAGGTTTAAAGCACAGATGGAAGCGTGGCAAGAAGCAGAACAGAATCAGACTGATTCATGCCTTAAATACAATGTGTTCAATCAGAACGGAATAAACCTTTATAACTAGCCAGCACAGCAACTTCAAGCAGCACGACTGGCAAACTAGGAGGGAGAAGAGAAAAGATGGGCTGGCTATTCCATTCCAACTCTCTAATTCCTTCAGCACCAGTGTTTTGGGATGGCTATCGCAGTGTGTGAATTTCGCCAGATTAATATTATGCTATTTCATTAAGCAGCTCTTCCAAGTTTTTTCCACTTACTTAATTTGTGTAAAGTGGCCTTAAAACAGCCAAAAAGAGGAGCAATTATAAACTAATCAGGAAGTACATTTGTCTCTCACTATGCCCGTGCTACTCTAGAAGTATAACAATATTTTCACTGCCTGACTTTTGGATTTTTCCGTAGCGATAATGCGCTGAAACAACCTCTTCTTACTCGTGACGGCATCTGAGATTCAGAATAACAAACCCTCAGTGTTGACTTATCTGAAGATACCATTATTCCATACGATATTCCATTATATTGGCAAATGTATAATGAATGGTTTTATTCCAAATTCACTATGCTTTAGAAGTTTAAGCATTTCCAGGAGTGATGCTTCAGTGATGGTTGTGTAGTAAGTGATGCTTCAAAGTGATGTTCACACAAAAATCCTTTCAATCAATTATTAGGTAGTAGTATTCATTGATCCATCAAATATCTGTAGAGAGAAAATCTCAAAATGACAAAGGATTATGCTCTGATAACTTCAGTAGTCCTCATGAAGAACCGTGACAAACACACAGACACTATGGTCACAAGGAGCAGTGTGTGGGGAGGGGGGTACAGAAACTAGGATTGCACCCCCCTTTCACCCTCCATTATATGAAGCACTAGGTCCCTAGCCCTCCTTCCCCAACCCTTCCATGCAAACAGACACGCAGTCTGGGGTCAGTTGGCAATGCATCCCCGGAGTGGAGTGGCTGATCTATCAGAGAGATCGGAAGGGGGATGCATTATGCCTTTGGCGCAGGGGGCTTGGGGTGGTCGTGGCTGGATGGCTAGACTGCACTAGGTGGTGATGGGGAGGAAAAGCATTACGGTCAGGTGAGTGATGTCGCTCTGCAGGAAGGACAGGGAAGAAGGGAGGGAGCAGGAGGGAACAGGGAAGGAGGGAGGCACTTACGGACTGGCTCAGTCTTGAAGTTCTGGGGAGGGCTGCTCTCGCCCTCGCCCTTGCCGTTGATGGCGGACATCTTGACCTCATAGAAGGTCTCGGGCTTCAGGCCAACGATGGTGATCATGCTCAGGCCTGTCGGAGGAAAAAGGGTTTTAGAAAGCTCCATTAAAGCTACTCATCACAGACCCAGTCACCCGGCTGGCTGATGAAACCCATGTCTTGGATGGGTCTAGGAAGAGTAATGCGATGGTAGGGCCTGTGCTAAAAAGAGCAGAGGACAGGACAGAGTGCTGGCTGTTATTTTGATCTCCTCTCTTTCCAGGAGCAAGGCAGTGTGGTGGAGAAGATTGTGAGCGGAGAGGGGGTGTGATGGCATGACTGTTTCTTGTGTATGAGCGAACGTGGAGGCTCGTTCTCGTTTGTTTGAGTGAGTGAGTGGGGAGGTGTATTGCTTGACCCTGTGTGTGTGGGGGCGAGGGTGTGCGAGAAAGTCATATGTTGAGGTTGGTTATGTTTGTTTCTGTGTATGTATGTGTGTATTTTCTAGTCCATGAGTAGATTTTTTTCCACAACAAGCAGGACATTCTCCAAACACCCCACAGGGCCGACATCCCTGTTTTTTGCAAGAGGAAACAAAGCAGGTACAGAGGTCAAAGAGCCGATGCCTCGTGAGGACCCGGAGAAGGCGAGTGGGAAAGCTGCAGTTACCGTCAATACTACTCGCCAACGTGTAATCATTGGACAATAAATTAGACGAGGTACAATCACGAATATCCTACCAACGGGACATCAAAAACTGTATTATCCTATGTTTCATTGAATCGTGGCTGAATGACGACATGCATATTCACTTATCGGGACATACGCTGACCCGGCACGATAGAACAGCACACTCTGGTAAGACGAGGGGGGGCGGTCTGTGCATATTTGTAAACAACGGCTGGTGCAAGAAAACTAAGGAAGTAGAGTATATTGTAATAAATTTCAGGCCACACTACTCGTCTAGAGAGTTTTCAGCTATACTTTCGTGGCTTTACCACCACAGCCAGATGCTGGCACTAAGACCGCACTCAGCAAGCTACATAAGGAAATAAGCAAACAGGAAACCACTCACCCAGAGGCGGCGGTCCTAGTGGCCGGAGACTTTAATGCAGGGAAACTTAAATCAGTTCTACCAAATTTCTATCAACATGTTAAATGTGCAACGAGAGGGGAAAAAAATATAGATTGCCTGTACTCCACACACAGAGACGTGTACAAAGCTCTCCCTCGCCCTTCATTTGGTAAATCCGACCACAACTCTATCCTCTTGATTTCTGCTTACAAGTAAAAATGAAAGTAGGAAGCACCAGTGACTCGGTCAATAAAAAAAAAGTGGTCAGGTGAAGCAGATGCTAAACTACAGGACTGTTTAGCTATCACAGACTGGAACATGTTCCGGGATTCTTCCAATGGCATTGAGGAGTACACTGGCTTTATCAATAAGTGCATCGAGGACGTCGTCCCCACAGTGACTGTACGTACATACCCCAACCAGAAACTATGGATTAAAGGCAACATTCACACTGAACTAAAGGGTAGAGCTGCCGCTTTCAAGTTGCGAGAATCTAACCCGGAAGCTTACAAGAAATCCTGCTATGCCCTGCGACGAACCATCAAACAGGCAAAGCGTCAATACAGGGCAAAGATTGAATCATACTACACCGGCTCCGACGCTCGTCTTATGTGGCAGTGCTTGCAAACTATTACAGACTACAAAGGGAAGCACAGCTGCAAGATGCCCAGTGACACAAGCCTACCAGACGAGCTAAATCACTTCTATACTCGCTTCGTGGCAAGCAACACTGAGGCATGCATGAGAGCATCAGCTGTTCCGGTGTGATCACGCTCTCCGTAGCCGGCATGAGTAAGACCTTAAAAACAGGTCAACATACACACCACCCGATGTCACAGGAAGGCCATAAAGATCATCAAGGACAACAACCACCCGAGCCACTGCCTGTTCACCCCGCTATCATCCAGAAGGCGAGGTCAGTACAGGTGCATCAAAGCTGGGACCAAGAGACTGAAAAACAGCTTCTATCTCAAGGCCATCAGACTGTTAAACAGCCACCACTAACATTGAGTGGCTGCTGCCAACACACTGACTCAACTCCAGCCACTTTAATAATGGGAATTGATGGGAATTGATGTCAAATATATCACTAGCCACTTTAAACAATGCTACTTAATAATGTTTACATACCCTACATTGTTTATCTCATATGTATACGTATATACTGTACTCTATATCATCTACTGCATCTTGCCTATGCCGCTCTGTACCATCACTCATTCATATATCTTTATGTACATATTCTTTATCCCTTTACACTTGTGTGTATAAGGTAGTAGTTTTGGAATTGTCAACTAGATTACTGCATTGTCGGAACTAGAAGCACAAGCATTTCGCTACACTCGCATTAACATCTGCTAACCATGTATGTGACAAATACAATTTGATTTGATTTGAAGCCTGTGTGGCCAGATGGATTACCAGGACGTGTGCTCCAGGCATGTGCTGACCAACTGGTAGGTGTCTTCACTGACATTTTCATCATTTCCCTAGTTGAGTCTGTAATACCAACATGTTTCAAGCAGACCACCATAGTCCCTGTGTCCAAGAACACAAAGGCAACCTGCCTAAATGACTACAGACCCGTAGCACTCAAGTCTGTAGCCATGAAGTGCTTTGAAAGGCTGGTAATGGCTCACATCAACACCATTTTCCCAGAAACCCTAGACCCACTCCATTTTGCAACCGCCCAAACAGATCCACAGATGATGCAATCTCTATTGCACTACAAACTGCCCTTTCCCACCTCGACAAAAGGAGCACTTATGTGAGAATGCAATTCATTGACTACAGCTCAGCGTTCAACACCATAGTTGCCTCAAATCTCATCACTAAGCTAAGGATCCTGGGACTAAACACCTCCCTCTGCAACTGGATCCTGGACTTTCTGATGGGCAGCCACCAGGTGGTGAGGGTATGTAGCAACACATCTGCCACGCTGATCCTCAACACTGGAGCTCCCCAGGGGTGCGTGCTCAGTACCCTCCTGTACTCCCTTGCCAGGCACAACTCCAACACCATCATTAAGTTTGCAGACGACACAACAGTGGTGGGCCTGATCACCGACAACGACGAGGCAGCCATTAGGGAGGAGGTCAGAGACCTGGACGGGTGGTGCCAGAATATCAACCAATCCCTCAACGTAACCAAGACAGAGGAGATAATTGTGGACTATAGGAAAGGAGAACCGAGCACGCCCCCATTCTCATCAACAGGGCAGTAGTGAAGCAGGTTGAGCGCTTCAAGTTCCTTGATGGCCACATCAACAATAAATTCGAATGGTCCAAACACACCAAAACCGTCGTGAAGAGGGCACGACAAAGCCTATTTCCCCTCAGGAAACTAAAAAGATTTGGCATGGGTCCTGAGATCCTCAAAAGTTTCTACAGCTGCAACATTGGTACGGCAATTGCTCGGCCTCTGACCGCAAGGCACTACAGAGGGTAGTGCGTATGGCCCAGTACATCACTGGGGCTAAGCTGCCGGCCATCCAGGACCTCTACACCAGGCGGTGTCAGAGGAAAGCCCTAAAAATTGTCAAAGACCTCAGCCACCCCAGTCATAGACTGTTCTCTCTACTACCGCATGACAAGCGGTACCGGAGTGCCAAGTCTAGGACAAAAAAGCTTCTCAACAGTTTTTATCCCCAAGCCATAAGACTCCTGAACAGGTAATCAAATGGCTACCCGGACTATTTGCATTGTGCGCCCCCCACCCCCAACATCCCCCCTTTTACACTGCTGCTACTCTCTGTTTATCATATATGCACACTCACTTTAACTATACATTCATGTACATACTACCTCAATTGGGCCGACCAACCAGTGCTCCCGTACATTGGCTAAATGGGCTATTAGCATTGTGTCCCGCCACCCACCAACCTGTCTTTTACGCTACTGCTACTCCCTGTTTATCATATACAGTATGCATAGTCACTTTAACCATATCTACATGCTACCTCAAACAGCCTGACTAACCGGTGTATGTATGTAGTCTTTTTACTGTTGTTTTATTTCTTTACTTACCTATTGTTCTCCTAATACCTTTTTTGCATTATTGGTTAGCCTGTAAGTAAGCATTTCACTGTAAGGTCTACTTGTTGTATTCGGCGCACGTGACAAATAAACTTTGATTTTATTTGATATCTGCGTGCATTTGTCGGCAGGCCTTACACCGTGTGATTGTGTGCTGGCATGGCGTTATGTGTGTGAACCAAGTTGTTTTAAGTTTGTGTGCTTCTGTGCTAGAAGGGATTCCTGTGTGTGTGTGTGTGTGTGTGTGTGTGTGTGTGTGTGTGTGTGTGTGTGTGTGTGTGTGTGTGTGTGTGTGTGTGTGTCAGCCAGCTCTTTCGTGTGTGCGTGTGTCAGGCTGGGCTCAAGGCTGACAGAACAGCTTGTCAACAATCTGCTGACATATCCCATGTGAGCATGGATAAGACAGACAGACCAACAGATAGACACAGTGCCACATATACTCGACAGGAAGGAGGGCCTGTCAGCCCCCGACAGATTGGTTATTTAGTGCATCTTTGTGTTTGTCGTCATTTTGGCTGAATCACTGTGCTGACAATTCAATTCTAATATCAACCCCAACAGCTCACATAGGTTTTGATATTTTATTTACATGTTATTTATCCCATTGAGATGGATTTGTCTCTTCCAAGAAAACACTGGCTAAGACTCAATATGAAAGGTATTAATAATGCTCTGACACTAGGTTATGTTTCAACAAACGGGCCTTATTCAGAACTGAAGGCTGACGTTCACATTTCAACCATCTGGCATAAACTAGTCTACTTGGAGTCCTACTGGCAATGTCATTTTGTGGTGGGTTGCTCAGTGTGTCTGTCTGTGTGTGTGTCTGTGTGTGTACAACTCACCCTCCTCTGCATCGTACTCCCTGCCAGTCCAGTCATCACCCTGCATGCGCCACTCTGCCCGGTACTTGAGGATGGCAACGCCGCCGCTGGCATCGGGCTCCTCAAACTCCACAACGGCGGTGCTGGAGAAGGGCTCCACTCGCTCGATAGCGGGTGCCGACGGCACATCTACACAACACCACAGAGGCATACAGGTTAAATCCTGGCCCTCGAGACCCACGGGATATGCAGCCAATCAGACTCAAGGATTCAACCAATCATATAAAGAGAAATGTGCCCGGATTCATCCAGTCAAAAGGCCATATATGAAGAGATCAGCCAATCACGGTTTTAAGGTTTTGGAAGTCCCATGATACTACAGGCAACGGGAGCTACATGTGAAATGATGTCCCAACTGCAAGGGAATTATCCGAATTACATCTTCCAAATTATATTGGCAAGAACATGTTGGGGTGATATTCTGAGACACACATGGTTTACTGATACTGGACACAGGGAAACAATTGTAACAGCCAAATCTGCCATATTTTTTCTCAACTGGCTTTAAAAAATGTAAGAATGGTTCTTCCATTGGTGCACTCACAAGCACAGTGCCACTTCACTAACAAATGTGTTAAAGTGGCAGTCACCACTGTGTTGCAGATTAATAAAATAACGTTTGTCCAACTACCCTTGACGTCTGTACTGCTTTATAGTCCACAAAAATAGCAGCCTTAAATGTGTACTTAACGCCAAAATGTCTTTGTAAACGCCCTGGAAATTACACCCATTATGTTTTTAAATCACAATTGCATTTCACCTTAACAACTGAAAAGTAACTGATCTTGAAGCTAAAAGCCCTATGCTGACCTCCAGATGTGATGTATGAAACTGACACAGAAATACTTGTGGTTTCGGAAGTAAAATCGAGACCAAACTTCTGAACGGTTCCAGAAATAATTGGTTGAAGCTGCTTAATTAAGGTGTGCTAACGACACTGTGTGGCTGTACTATATGCACCTTCCATTTAACTAAAATACAAACTTCCTATTGCCATATTTGTTCAGCTATACAGTATCAAATGTTTTAATAATGAATACATATGAATCATCTGAAGGGAAATCAGTGTACAGTATCACAGAGTAAGCCCTGTTGACTGACCTGCTGGGATCAGGAGGAACTCCTTGGACTCTGCTCCGATCATGTTGGTAGCTGTGCAGTTGTAGCTTCCAAAGTCATTCTGGGAATCTGGGGTGACCTGGAAGAAGATTTATTTTTTTCCTTCAATGATCTGATTTACCCCAGATGGTCTTGTTGATTACTGAGGATCTCATCGCCATGGTGCTAGCAGCGCTCTTTGTTCCTCACCTCTGGCGTACGTCTTGCTCGAAAATGATTGAGTAACAGGGGCAGTGGGCCCCTCTGGTGGCACCATTAACCAGGCATCTTAAGGTAAATGTGCCAGCGGGTCATACAGGCCTCTTTGCCACAGAGAGCGTTCTAGGTTCAGGGGACACTGGGCATGAAACCCACTTTTGAATGGGCACACTCACTGCCTGAGATTCCGCACAGAAGGTTATGCATGCTGACTGTGTCCACCCAGGTCCTGGGAACAGACTCAATGCTTGCATACCAAATGGCACCCTATTCTCATTATAAAGCTTAGAATACTTAGAATCTTGGGCTCTGGTCAAGAGTAGTGAACTATATTGGGGATAGGGTGCAATTTGGGACGCAACCATTGACTGTGGTTTCCCAACAAGTTTCACGTGTGCTTTTATAAATGCCGAGATTAGGACCCGGGTCTCCCACGACAGACGCCACTGTCAAAGATTTTTATAACTTAACCAAGATCGACCACAGCCTGTCGTTTCCAATGGGAACAGATGAGTCATAGTGGGCAGAACAAAGCACGAGCTAGTGAGAACCTATTGGCCCGTTTTAGCATGCATCTGCCCATTAGAGAACACCTACTCTGTGAAGTGTGCAATAACTCAATTCGCCTTTGCACTCCTAAACAACGCAATTTAATCCAATCTGTTCATAGCAGATTTTAGTTTTGGGAATAAAAAAAACTGTATTGAGAGCCTCTAGAGTGGCGCAGCGGTCTAAGGCACTGCATCGCATGCAATGATAGGGGCATTATTACAGACCTGGGTTCATTTCCCGGGCTGTGCAAACAAACGGCCGTGGCCGGGAATCAGTTGAATGGTGTTTCCTCTGATACATTGGTGCGGCTGGTTTATGAGTTAAGCTGGCAGGTGTTATGAGCGCGGTTAGGTGGGTCATGTTTTGAAGGACGCATGAC
This sequence comes from Oncorhynchus keta, assembly GCF_023373465.1. Classification (NCBI taxonomy): domain Eukaryota; kingdom Metazoa; phylum Chordata; class Actinopteri; order Salmoniformes; family Salmonidae; genus Oncorhynchus; species Oncorhynchus keta. Next base: position 18,241,737 of record NC_068432.1, on the reverse strand, counting down.
TCCACCTTCGCAGCGATGCTCTCTCTACAAAGCTTGTATTGAGATCAAATGTTTCATCAATGAGAAAACTTGCAGAATGTCAGTCAAAATCCATCTTCTACCACTGCTGGGCATCCTCTCACTATGATATTTGGTAGTAAGTGGATGCCTCACATTTATACTTCCAGTGAAATATCTGTCTCATTCTTCTCTGTGCCAATGTCTTGACCACCCGCCCAAGAGGGCCAACACTAATTTTTAAGTTGCAGGCAGGTCTACCTCATCACATGACCATGAGCAACCATGACTGACGCATGTCCGCTAAACTTGTCAAACGATTCAAATGTAATCTAGTTTATCGCAGGATTTGCTGTGATTAATCACAAATGTATCATTTGCTCAAACTGAGCTGTAATTTCTATTTAAATTAATACAAAAAGCATTGTAAGAATATTGCTGTTTTGATTTTGTCCAAAGTAACAATTAGAAAAATCTGGTAAATTGACAAGCACACTTTCTTTAACCTCAAAGTCAACTTGTTTTGTCATCACATTGTTGTTTCTAGTTGTATAGATTATGTATGTTGGATGTTTTCAGTGTATGTTAAACGCTTTCAGACAATGCGCAACAAAAAAATGTGTGCACTAACTTGAGTTAATTGGATTAACTGACAGCACAAATTCTTACATGTTAAAAAGGATAAATAGGGAAACACATAGCATTCGCTTTTCTGTTCTTCTTCCAACAGTTACTGACCAATGTATGAAGAGAGGTGTGCGCCTGCAGCAGTAACACATCCGAATGGATGGCTCAGAAATACAAAATAATCATTTTTAACACACTAGGATTATTATACTCAGGTAGGCTAAGTTACCTTAACAGAATTACATTACAAATAGCAATTGCATTGCTACAGCAATATGTTAACACTACCTCTTCACATGTGAGGAGAATAACACTATTTCACCAAAACATGTGAACCTGCAATTCCACATGTGAAAGTGAGATTTTCACATGAGTTTTCAAATGTGAATGTTCTTTACATGTGAAACTGCAAATTACACATATGAAACTGCAAATTAGATTTACACAGGTGAATTTGAGATTTTCACATGAGTTTCTCACACATGAAACTGCATATCTGATTTTCACATGTGAAAGTTCTTAACATGTGAAACAGCAATTCACATGTGTGGTGAACTCTAAATTAAAAATACGTGACATTTAAATACAACATGTGAAAATTTGATTTTGACATTTGTTTTTTTTTAAACAATGTGTTTCTGGAGCTCTCAAGTGAGAAAAAAAGTGAACTTTCATGTGCCTTAATATTCAACTTGTAGGTGATCTGTAATTAAAACGTTTTTAGGATCCTTCCTGGCTAGCCTTGAATGGCTAAGATAATGGAGGGGCTGGTCATGCTGCGAGATGGGTTCTGATTGTTTTACTATGCCACAGGCTACTGTCTATAACAGGCAGGTGTCACGACTTCTGCCGAAGTTAGTGCCTCTCCTTGTTCGGGCGGCGTTCGGCGGTCGTCGTCACCGGCTTTCTAGCTGCCACCGATCTACGTTTCTTTTTCTTTTTCTATTTGTTCTGTCTTGATTGTACACACCTGGTTCCCATTACGTTATAATTATTTACCCTATTTTACCCTCTTCCCAATATGTTTTGTGCGTGATTGTTCCTTGTTGAGTGTTAGTAGACTTCTGTGTTATGGTGTGTTTTCCCTGTGTGGAATTTTATGGTTGTTTCTTTTCGAGTAAAGTACGTTATTTTACTCAGTTCTGTGTCCTGCGCCTGACTCCGTCCTCACCGCTGCACACTGACACTTGACAGCAGGGGTCTCCAACAGGTAGATCGCAAGCTACCAGTAGCTCACAGCCCACATATGAGTGGCTCGCCAAGCAATTCTGAAAGGACATGCATTTTCTACATGTGTCCCATTGCAAACTTTCTTAAACAAGCTCCTGGCTACTATCCAAACAAAGCCACATTGGCATTACCACACACCTGGTTAGCCACTATTGCCTTAAAAAGCCAAACGTAACAAATCTGCCAATTAATATCCAGCAGGTCTGTCTGTTTTGTGTACACATGTGTCTATCACTCAGTATGTAGCCAGTTAGGAATGCTAGTAATGATAAACATCTAGACAGAAAGACTTTCTGCAAAAACCTTCTCAATTAAATGTTAACTGCAAAGTGGGCTTACATGACGGAAAGATATCATCATTATTTGTATCAATTGGGTGGTCATCATTTTGCAAACTCTGCCATGACATGTGCTGCAGCAGTAGGCTGAAACGTCCCTAGACTGACACATTCCTCTCTTTCTAAATGGGAAATTAAATGGGAATGACACTCAAATATTTTTGGTTTAGACCTCAAAATTGGTCTTCTGATGTGATTTAAGCATTGACATGGACCCATTTTTTGTTGTTTCTCTATGAATAATTGTAATATTGAGAGTCAAAAACAAAAACATTTAAGCAAGGAAAAATAAAACAGAAAACAAAATTCTGGAAAATTACATTTACATTACATTTAAGTCATTTAGCAGACGCTCTTATCCAGAGCGACTTACAAATTGGTGCATTCACCTTATGACATCCAGTGGAAAAGCCACTTTACAATAGTGAATCTAAATCTTTTAAGGGGGGTGAGAAGGATTACTTTATCCTATCCTAGGTATTCCTTAAAGAGGTGGGGTTTCAGGTGTCTCCGGAAGGTGGTGATTGACTCCGCTGTCCTGGCGTCGTGAGGGAGTTTGTTCCACCATTGGGGGGCCAGAGCAGCGAACAGTACAAAAATACAAAAGCGAAAATACAAAAGCTAATTTGATAGGGCCCCTTAGAGTTGTTTATTAACCATTATTTTACCAGGTATATTGACAGAAAAAACATCGCTTGTACACCAAGGACCCAGAGAAGAGGAGAATGTGCCTATTTGAAAGCTATAAAATATATTTTAAGGAGAAATGTTTTCAAGTAGCTCTCATGCTAGAAAAGGTTGGAGACCCCTGGTCTATAACATAATTGGGGGCTTCACTGATCAGCAGTGTACCGCAGATGTTTTGAAAAGATGATAGCAATGTCACTGAACAACTGTCATTGCACCAGACAATGCAGAGTTTTCTGATGACAGTGATGGGGAAGAAAGGAAGATCAACAGTTTTGGCCAACATTAAACCTAACTAGCTAGCTAATGTTAGTTGCTTGGTATCTAATGCCAGCTAACGTTATAAATCGGATCTCATTTAGTCCATCCATTTGTATTGCTAAACTGTATGGGTTGGGATTATGGTTCATGAACTTGTTTAGCTAGCTAGCTTGCTACATGTCTAAACAAAAGACTCCACTTAGCCAGATGATTATGTAGCCAGGTGTGCCTGGGGATACTAAGGCCACCTATCCCTTGTTCCATTTTCCACCCAACTGCAGTGTATGATATACCCGTTTGAAGCTCGGAGTCTGTACTTTTGTGAAGTGTACAGAAAATCCAATATTGGAAATGGTACATAAGTCTCAATTGGGAAATGTGGTCACATATGTGCTGCTGGCGTTACCCAGTTTGAGCTTGCCTTAGGTGAATTGTGTTTTAACATCTGGTAATAGTATTAACCAACAGGTAGTTGTCAATCTCAGGAGGAAAGGGAAAGGGGGGTACCTAGTCAGTTGTCCAGCTGAATATACTCAACTGAAATGTGTCTTCCACATTTAACCCAACCCCTCTGAATCAGAGAGGTGGGGGGCTGCCTTAATTGACATCCATGTCTTCGGAGCCTGGGGAACAGTGGGTTAACTGCCTTGCTCAAGGGCAGAATGACAGATTTTTACCTTGTCAGCTCGGGGATTCGATCCAGCAACCTTCCGGTTACAACGCTCTAACTGCAACTACAGTCCTTGAGAAAGGCACTTATTTATGATAGATTTTAAAAAAATGTAACCTTTATTTAACTTGAGAAAGGCACTTAAACCAAAATGGTTCAGGAAAAAAACACATACCAGTATATATCCAGTTGTATTTTTGTATTTCACGTTACATAAAAGCGTCTCTAAAGTACCTCAGATAGAATTATGCCATCAACAATTAATACGAACAATTATTCTCTCTCCAGGGACCTTGACACAAAATAGCCACGGTGTATTATGGTGATATAACATCCGTGTGCTATCATTTCACTGACAGTTAATTGCGAGATAACATTACCGTCATACTTAATTGGTCAGCCTAAGCACGTCTCAACTTGAGCAGTCAATTACTCCCTGGTATCATTAGGAAGTTTCAGTATATTAAATGGGTGCTCTACTTTGGTTGGATTACAGCTAAAATTAAGCTTTCAGCAAACTTGTTATCGAATCACTGCATGCAGAAATGTCAGGGTTCTGCAAGGGAGTCTCGTTTGTTTTAGCCATGCATGCTATGCAGGAACCAGACTATGTTTGGCATTACATTGTATGGAGTGCATTCTTAAAAATGTGATATCATTCATCACTTACTGTACACACAGTTTTGGGGCCCTCATATCCCTATTGTACCATACCTCGAGGTAGCTGACAGCTGGTGTGTTGTAGATCTTGACGTTGGTGGTGTTAGTGCTAGACAGCTGCTGGCCATCTCTGAACCACACCACTGAGGCTCCCGGATGAGCCAGCACCTCACAGCTGATGTTGGCTGCATTCCCTTCCCAGGTGTAGACTGTCACAGAGCCCTGGATCTTGGGAGCATCTGCAACAACACGGAGAGGGGCATGTCATAAGGTGAATGCACCAATTTGTAAGTCACTCTGGATAAGAGCGTCTGCTAAATGACTTAAAAATGTAAAAAAACAAACAAATGTTATGTCTGCACTAGACATCTGTACATAGCTAAAACACTATAATGAATACTATAATACACTGCTCAAAAAAATAAAGGGAACACTAAAATAACACATCCTAGATCTGAATTAATGAAATATTCTTTTTTTTCTTTACATAGTTGAATGTGCTGACAACAAAATCACACAAAAATGATCAATGGAAATCAAATTTATCAACCCATGGAGGTCTGGATTTGGAGTCACACTCAAAATTAAAGTGGAAAACCACACTATAGGCGGATCCAACTTTGATGTAATGTCATTAAAACAAGTCAAAATGAGGCTCAGTAGTGTGTGTGGCCTCCACGTGCCTGTATGACCTCCCTACAACGCCGAGGCATGCTCCTGATGAGGTGGCGGATGGTCGCCTGAGGGATCTCCTCCCAGACCTGGACTAAAGCATCCGCCAACTCCTGGACAGTCTGTGGTGCAACGTGGCGTTGGTGGATGGAGCGAGACATGATGTCCCAGATGTGCTCAATTGGATTCAGGTCTGGGGAACGGGCGGGCCAGTCCATAGCATCAATGCCTTCCTCTTGCAGGAACTGCTGACACACTCCAGCCACGTGAGGTCTAGCATTGTCTTGCATTAGGAGGAACCCAGGGCCAACTGCACCAGCATATGGTCTCACAAGGGGTCTGAGGATCTCATCTCGGTACCTAATGGCAGTCAGGCTACCTCTGGCGAGCACATGGAGGGCTGTGCGGCCCCACAAAGAAATGCCACCCTACACCATGACTGACCCACCGCCAAACTGGTCATGCTGGAGGATGTTGCAGGCAGCAGAACGTTCTCACACTGTCTCCAGACTCTGTCACGTCTGTCACGTGCTCAGTGTGAACCTGCTTTCATCTGTGAAGAGCACAGGGCGCCAGTGGCGAATTTGCCAATCTTGATGTTCTCTGGCAAATGCCAAATGTCCTGCACGGTGTTGGGCTGTAAGCAAAACCCCCACCTGTGGACGTCGGGCCCTCATACCACCCTCATGGAGTCTGTTTCTGACCGTTTGAGCAGACATGCCCATTTGTGGCCTGCTGGAGGTCATTTTGCAGGGCTCTGGCAGTGCTCCTCCTGCTCCTCCTTGCACAAAGGCGGAGGTAGCGGTCCTGCTGCTGGGTTGTTGCCCTCCTACGGCCTCCTCCACGTCTCCTGATGTACTGGCCTGTCTTCTGGTAGCGCCTCCATGCTCTGGACACTACGCTGACAGACACAGCAAACCTTCTTGCCACAGCTCGCATTGATGGGCCATCCTGGATGAGCTGTACTACCTGAGCCACTTGTGTGGGTTGTAGACTCCGTCTCATGCTACCACTAGAGTGAAAGCACCGCCAGCATTCAAAAGTGACCAAAACATCAGCCAGGAAGCATAGGAACTGAGAAGTGGTCTGTGGTCACCACCTGCAGAACCACTCCTTTATTGAGGGTGTCTTGCTAATTGCCTATAATTTCCACCTGTTGTCTATTCCATTTGCACAACAGCATGTGAAATTTATTGTGAATCAGTGTTGCTTCCTAAGTGGACAGTTTGATTTCACAGAAGTGTGATTGACTTGGAGTTACATTGTGTTGTTTAAGTGTTCCCTTTATTTTTTTGAGCAGTGTAGTATATTATTCAGGGTGTGGTTTCTAGTGTTATTTTCTGGATACGTCTGCCACAATACCTAGGTTTAACCACTATAAATAAAAAGTTTAACACTCAAAAAGTTCGCAACTCTGTTTGTCTTTCTATGAGGACATAAAATGGTATATATCATATGGTGAGCATAGTAACGTTGTGCTACACCATGAAATAAAATCATAAAGGCTGCTGTGGTAAGCTGCATTCAGGGGTAAAAGTGATGAACCAGCAACTGTGCAAAAATAACACTAGATAAGACAGAGGCTGAATCTTCATTCCAGTCACCACTACACTATCAATTTGTTTTATTATGCAATTTGTGCTTTATGGACACGGATGTGAATAATAAATAAGCTGCCGTGTAAGAAGGACTTATATTTTATTCTTATTTGTTGTTTTATGGTTATGGTTCTTTGTTTGGCCTTTAATGTCACGTGGCATAAATCAACCAGTTGTCAGTAAAACTCTGTACAACAGTGTGTGGACTGCACTCACTTTCACCTATTGCTACTCTACACACTTGCTGTAACCAATTCAGTACTGTTGACTTAGCGCCACAGACTCTCCCTTCACTACCTCAACTGCTATTAAAGCTATCACAATTTATTGATCTACCACACACCCCCCAAAACTGTTTTAGTTAATCATGTTTAATATTGTAAGAAAATAACCCTGGGCTTCCCTGGGCCCATATAAGCTGTGTAAAATATTGTTCTTCTCTCTCATATGTCCTTGATACTGACGCCTCCCCTGATGCTGTTAGCTTTGGTTCCGACGTCTGACACTGGGCACTTGATAGCATTGCGGTCACCAGCTTTTGGGATTGATGGACATCGTCGAGTCGGCAGATTCTCCATCCCTGCTCCACTGATAAGGCCTTGCTCCCTCTCTGAAATCTCAACCCACTGTCTGACTCTGCAATGAACCCCGCTGTTCAATTACAGCTAAATGGGTTTCTCAAAATAAACCCTGCGCTTATCGAGAGGAGAGCTAAAACAATCATTGTTTTCATAAGATATTTTTACCAACCGAAAGGGCAAGACAGATTTTTTTAATATCAGCACATGAGTAGCACAAACACACACCGCATACTACAGATAATGTGAAGTGAGTGTCTCAATTGAGAGTTGAGTACTGTACGTGTCGATACCGGCATCATCCTATGTGTAGATGCTGTCCTGATTCTGCAATCTGGTTGGGTTTACTCTAGGAGGGAAAGTGCTTTGCGAGAGACAAAGCACCTTTTCTTATCGCTAATTACTGGCTAACACTGAACAACCCTAAACTAACAATCTGATTACTCACGAGCCAGACTCCAGCTAACCGCTAGTCCCTACAATCCTATCAATTGTGTATCGTGATGCTATCTGATTTTAGGAGCATATTACCTGTGTTTTGGGGGCAAGGGACATTAATCTAATTGAACGTTCATTATTTGGTACATATTTTTTTCATTCTCTCTCCCTTCATTTTCATGGAACATTTGAACGTGCAAAATGAGATTAAGCACAATTTGGCTCTCCCTTGCCTGCGCATCTCTCTGATGGTAATGATGCACAGCTCCGTGCTATGTACCGTTAACAGGCTGAAGTGACTAATCTGATCAAACAAAAATCCCTAACTGTGAGTCTGGAACTTGTTAACATTGAAACTTACTGGCCCCTACTCAATTGGTTAGGCAGAAAATTAAATAAAATCTTTGGCAAGGCTACAAAGCCATCATTACACAGTGCTAGATATTGAACAATCCACTGAACTCTAGTGACACAGCATAAAGGAAAAATCAATGGGTCAATGTCATTGGGTCAATGGCTTCTGGGTAAAATTGTGTCAAAGTCAAGGTGTATGCGTCTTTTGGTAACTTTCTGATCTACAATCTTTTGGACTATCACTCTTCAGGACATTCTCTTCGATTTAGTCAAAAACTACTATACACAAATAGAAGGTGACAACTCATGGAACTTTTGAAGATACAGGTAAAAAGTGGTATTAGTGAAATGTGATGTGAAAGAGCGCTGACAACAAGCTAATAGAGACAGACAGATGGGTGTCTTACAGCGGACTTCCAGGTACATGGTCTGCTGGTCTTGACCGATGGAGTTGCGGGCAGTGCAGAGGTAGTGGCCGGCATCGGTGAACTGGACATACTTCAAGGTGAGAGAGGAAACCCGTGCGTGACTACGCACCACAACATTCCCATCAAGACTCTACGAGGAAGAACAGAGAAGAAACACAATTAACACTGACAATTTCATGTTTTGGGATTCTTCTTCGACCTCTCAAGGTGCAACCTTCTTTCTTCGGTTTTATATATATATATTTTCTGTGCACCTGTCAGATTTGGACAGAATTGTATTTTTAATAGATTTGTTTTCTCTACTCAATTCCTTAACAAAATGCTGCCAAATAAATACGGCAAGCTCCCATCAGACTGAGACAGATATTTAGGTCTTTTTTCTGGGCTGCTTTGCAGGAGGTGGCAGGAGAACCAAACACATCAATAATGGAGCACATCAATGCAGCAGGATCTAAAAGCATGGCTGGAAAAAAAATCCACTAACAACTTTTTTCCCAGCTTCTTTTGGGCTACACACAGCTTCACACCAATGGGCAGAAATACATCTACTTGCTAAACTACTAACTCTCCAGGACTATTTTATAAAACAGCATCACACTTCAGCTTTTGCTTTATTTTAATAATAGATCAAGATTTTATATGTGACACCCCTCCCTATTGTGTGGACTTCCCAACTAAGAGTTTTTAGTACTTTACGTGTCAATACCGGCATCATCCTGTGTGTACGTACTGTCCCGATTCTGCAATCTGGTTGGGTATAATCTAGGAGGGAGAGCGTTTTGCTCGAGACAAAGCGCCTTTCCTAATAGCTAATTACTGGCTAACACTGAACTGAACATTCCTGAACTAACAAACAGATTTTTCACTAGCCGGGCTCCAGCTAACCGCTAGTTCCTACAATCCTATCAATTGTGTATTGTGATGCTATCTGGTTCAGAGCAGATTGCCTGCGTTTTAGGGGCAAGGAAATTTAATCCAATTAGACGTTTATTATTTGGTACGTATTTTTTCATTCGCTCTCCCTTCTTCATATTCATGGAACATTGGAATGTGTGAAATGAGATTAAGCATGATTTGGCTCTCACACACCTGTGCATCTTTCTGATGGTAATAGTGCACAGCTCCGTGCAACGTATCATTTTCTGGCTGACGTGACTAATCTGAGCAAACAAAAAGCCCTAATTGTGCGTCTGGAACTTGTTAACGTTAAAATATACTGGTCCCTATTCCATTTGTTAGGCTGAAAATTCTATTCGATCTTTGGCAAGGCTATAAAGCAGTCCTTATACAATGCTAGATACTGAACAATCCAACGATCCCTCCCTATTGTGTTATGTTCTCCGTGTAGTGACAATGGCTGTGCAGCACTTTAAAAACCGAGCTGGCTGAGGAGCTGAGGCGTGTCCTACAACCTTCTCAAAGGGCAACATTAATCTTGTGTTAAGGGACTGTTAGAACAAGCATCTGCTCCTGTGTCTTATGAGCCTGTATAGAAATAAGGTAGCTGAGGGTAGTATTGTTCCGATTATAATAAACTGGAAAAAGCTGACGACCCAATACAGATGTAAGCTCTTAACTTGAGCCAGTTTGCTACAGCATGAAAATTCAGCAGCAAGAAATTATAATTATTATGTGGAATATTATAATTAATGGACATTTATGTAGAGTTTGATACATTGTTCTTAAGGGAAAATCAAGTCTGAAGTATCAAAATGGAAATGACAAACATCAGAAGTCTTTTTAAACCTCAAATACACTACACGTTTTAAAGTTCTCCTGCAACAGGGTGATCAAATTAAGATCCTACATCTGTAGGTATTTGAACATCTAAAGCTTGATCCAATAGACAAAATGTTCAGATTGATGTTTCAGTGCAAACCGAAGTGCAAAGGACTGTTTTCATTACTCTATGATAAAGAGCTATTTCAATTACAAAATCAGAATGGTACAGACACTCAATATGACATTTAATGGGCAGGTTGAATAATGAATGGCACATGCTGATATCATGGTAAACATGAACGTTAATTGACTGCGAAACATTCACTGGCCCAATGTGACCAGTTTTACCCATTCAAGAGGAGACCCTTCCATGACAGGTTTTAATCATTTTTTTTAGTCCTGCCAGCTGACACCCTATTACAAAAGCTGTCATTAGATGTGAGATGTTAATCATGATCGTAGTGTTAGTAGTGCGCTTATACACGTCAAACTGAGTTACGCCATCTTGCAAATGTTACATGGCAAGCAGGATTCCAGTCTCAAAATAAGTGTTGACCCTAACAAAACTAATGAGTAAAGGGAGCATCATTACTTCTATGGAAAGTCTATGTCTCACGTTCTCCCTAAAGCAATAGCAGCGACATGTGCAGTACCAGTCAAAAGTTTGGACACACCTACTCATTCAAGGGGTTTTCTTTATTTTGACTATTTACTACATTGTAGAATCGTGAAGACATCAAAACTATGAAATAACACATGAAATCATGTAGTAACCAAAAGTATAAAACAATTCGATTGGGTTGAGGTCGGTTGACTGTGGAGGCCATCTGTTGTAGCACTCCATCAATCTCCTTCTTGGTCACATAGCCCTTACACAGCCTGGAGGTGTGTTGGGTCATTGTCCTATTGAAAAACAAATGATAGTGGGACAAAGCGGAAACCAGATGGGATGGCGTATCGCTGCAGAATGCTGTGGTAGCCATGCTGGTTAAGTGTGCCTTGAATTCTAAATAAATCACAGACAGTGTCACCAGCAGAGCACCCCCACACCATCACACCTCCTCCTCCATGCTTCATGGTGGGATCCACACATAGGGAGATCATCCAATCACCTACTCTACATCTCACAAAGACACGGTGGTTGGAAGCAAAAATCTCACATTTGGACTCAGACCAAAGGGTAGATTTCCACTGGTCTAATGTCAATTGCTCGTGTTTTTTGGCCCAAGCAAGTCTCCTCTTTTTATTGGTGTCCTTTAGTAGTAGATTCTTTGCAGCAATTCAACCATAAAGGCCTGATTCATGCAGTCTCCTCTGAACAGTTGACGTAGAGATGCGTCTGTTACTTGAACTCTGTAAAGCATTTATTTGGGCAGCAATTTCTGAGACTGGTAACTCTAAGGAACTTCTCGTCTGCAGCAGAGGTAACTCTGGGTCTTCCTTTCCTGTGGCGGTCCTCATGAGAGCCATCGTGCTTGATGGTTTTTGCGACTGCACTTGAAGAAACATTCAACGTTCTTGACATATTCCGGATTGAATGGCCTTCATGATGGACTGTCGTTTCTCTTTGTTTATTTGAGCTGTTCTTGCCATAATATGGACTTGATATTTTACCAAATAGGGTAATCCCACCCACATTGTCACAACACATCCGATAGGCTCAAACGCATTAATGAAAGAAATTTCACAAATGAACTTTTAACAAGGCACTCCTGTTAATTTAAATGCATTCCAGGTGACTACCTCATGAAGCTGGTTGAGATAATGCCAAGTGTGTGTAAAGCTGTCATTTAGGCAAAGGGTGGCTACTTGGAAGAATCTCAAATCTCAAATATATTTTGATTTGTTTAACACTTTTTTTGGTTACTACATGATTCTGTATGTGTTATTTCATGTTTTTGATGTCTTCGCTATTATTCTACAATGAATAAAATAGTAAATATAAAGAAAAACCCTGCGCATCATGATAATCTAATCATTGGACCAGTGGAGGGAAAAAGTCAGCAATTGATCTTCTGGTCAATGTCCCTGAGCCAGAACTTCTTTATTATATATGACATTGTGACACCTTTGGAAGGTCTTCTTAAGTCTACAAATTACTTGTGTGATGGCCAGAGGGGATTTGGTCTGTATCGCACGTTTGGGGCTTTGCAATTCAATCTATTCAGTAAGTCGATTTTAAGGTGGGATGGCTTAGTCATGAGCCAAAGGCATTGAGTGGTTTAAATTACTGACAGGCTTTTTGAAGCGTGGGTTCCATCCTGTTTCCGTCTCACAATCCTTAACCTGTTAGTATACAAGGCTGTCTACAGAGCAGCTTCCCATACCTAGTAATTGGTGGTAAGCTGTAGATGCAGGGCCTATTGCATTACATGTGTTCCGAGGCGGGGAGAAAATGTCATATATAAGCAGTGTGCACACCGCTTTACATTGTGAGGGTTGGTCGCTGGCGAGGCTCATGTCACACCCTCACCTCGTGCAGCTCTTCTTGTGTTGTCACATCAAGAGAAACAGGATAGAGAGAGAGGGAGCTTTTGCAAGAGGGAGGCTTTGCAGCGGAGCCCCATAATGTAATTCTGTTTCTGGCTCTTATCTTCTCTAATAAAAAGCGCAGAAGCATCATTCTACCAAGCCCTTTTTTTCATTCCACTCAATTCAAGGAAAATAGAACGGCTGGCTGAGCCCGGGTACAAGAGTGAAAAACACCGCTCGGCTTCTCTCCCAGCCTTCAGAAGCAGTCGTACCTGCTGGGGACGGGAGTCTCATTTCTCTCAAAAGGCATCATGTCCGGAGGAGGCCGGACTGGATTGTGATGTGGACAGCGTGGCACACTTACAATGGGTTTTTGCCAAACTGACCTGTCGTATGGAGGGTGAACTTAGGAAAGCATGGATAAATCCTCCACCCACAGCACCATGTGAGTCTTGGACACTCCTAACGTGTATGGTGGAAGTTGGCCCTATGTTACAGCTTTTCCAAAATGGAAGCTTATGTGTAAACACACCAACCCTCTCATCAACCCACACATTGCACTGTTAATGCAAGTTGCCTCAAACCAGTTGCAATGGTGAAAAGATCAGAGCAGCTCATTAGAAATATCAAAAGTAAAATACATGCCACAACATTATGTGAAATGCCAACTGCTTTTCCTACAAACTACGAGTCTAGAATACCAGAGACTAAGACCGGTGGAATACTATGTGGCATCTAAAAAGACGCATTTAGCAACACTAGTTATCTACTGAAGCTAAACAAAAATCGGCTAAGCTAGGAGAACCAAAATTATACGAATTCTGACAGATCAACATTTCAGTTATAAAGTTATCCTGGCTGTGGGGCAATTATCTAGGCTACATGGTAGCAGTCCCATTTTTTCAACTGAGATTGAAAACTGACATTCAGTTTTCTGATGTGAATTCATGGTTGGATGCTAGAGTATTGATCACCTGAGACCTGAATGAATAATATACTTTTCCCAGTGAATTTAACTTAGTATTTTTTTGTGAAGGCAGTGGGATTCATGAAAGGTTTATAACGGCTTGCAAGATGATTAACTAGTTTTAAATCTGCAGCTCTGGGAATCCTATGTTTCCCATCACTCACACACACCATCCATATGTCACTGAATCATTCATATAAACACAGCACACATGTTGATGAATATTCATACACTGAACCAAACAACAGTTATGCCTTGTGTGACAGAGGAATTGCGGTGGTTGAGTAAATGCCTCGAATATTTACCACAAAGGCATAAGCATTTGTTGAATTCATGTGTTGGTTTTGGTTTTGTCTGGCATCACATTACTATAAAATATCTTATTGGCTTTTATCCTGGTCCTTTCTATCTTTCAAGCAGTGGATTAGTCAGCATTAAGGGACATCTCTATTTTGGGGTTTTATTTGTGCAGTCTACAGTTAGGCTGGTTAGTGTTTTCAAAAAAGGCACAGCTGGATTGGCTGGGCTTGGTCCACGGCAGAGCACAGTGTTGGCTGATTTAGGTTTTTCCAATGGTGCCTAGCTAGCCCCATTCCCTTGACAGGACTCTTGGGGCAAACTGCTTTGTGGGAACTGTCGACACCCTCATAATAAGTGGTTATGAAACCAAATTTATGAGCGGAATCAATATGAGGGACTGAACTTGAGGGCAAGTCGTAAATTAGCAATCAAAACATTTAATGAAAAATTATCTTTCAAAAGGAAGCGTCTCATTTCATATTCCTGAATTTGACTTCATTAGTCTGGAATCGTATTGGTGCCAGATTTTGGGGAGTTTGAGGAAAGAATTTGGAGAGAAAGTCAACACGAATGCTCTGTAGTGAACAGGGTTAGTCTACTATGAGACTGGCTAGGTGTTAGGCACTGAATCTAGGATCTGGCTACGTGTTTAGTAGCCATACCTCGTACGTCTCAGGCCGAGTCCAAGAAGCCTTGAGGGGACAAACACCACACATGTTAGATGCTGCCAATGCAGGCTGGATTTTACCTGTAGCAGTCCAGTGAAATGGTGTTCATGTTCAAAACAAAGATGCATGAAATTTAACCAGAGAATACATGTTAAAGAAGCTTTACTCACACATTTAAATTGAACCATTTATTTTCGGTGATTAAACCCTCACAGTTGAACAACAGAGCCTAACACTGACGTAACATTTACTGTAGGTCTTCAGGCAAAGTTAAGGCTATTACTTGAGCACAATATTGTTATAGATTTCGTTTTAAAATTGCCCTCAAACATTATGCTATTATTACTTTCAACAGCTTAATCAATGCCAAGAGCTTCAGCTTTAAGTTGTTTTCCATGTTATCATCCCATCACAAGTGATAACAAAACAACAGCATCATCAACAACCAAAGAACAGACACTGGATACAGTTTCAAGGTTTGAAAATGATGAAAAAATGAATTTGAAGGGGGAATTTGTGATATTCTGTGACGAGGAGTGTCATGCCAACAACATTCCTACATGGTTACTATTCAGGAGGAGACACATCTGGGAGGGGGTGAAAAGCCACCTGCACAACGGGACATGCACGTTGACAAGTGATCAAATGCCAAACCATGGCGTCCTCTGTAATACATTATGGGAGGCTCTAAATCACTTTTCATGCATCTGCAGGGAAAGAGACAAAGGCCATTGAGGCTAATTTTGAGAAAGTCGTTATGGGTAACCGATTGGACTTCCTTTGCTAAATAGTAGCCAATATTGTTATCAGAATAATATACTGTACATATACTGTACATCTTCATTATTAACACCAGTTTAGCAAAAAATAATAATTTTGCATGTTATTTTGGTGTCACATGAGTTTAAAAACAATGTAAAACATGTTTTAATAATCATTGAGTTAATAAAGCCGTATACAAACATGTTCTCTTTCTTGCTCCAAAATGCCGGTGTTTCATCCTAGCTCAATGCTTTCTGTGGTGGAGGCGCAGCCAGCGAAATTACAGAGTGTAGGTGTAATATTCTCTAGTTGAGGTCAGTGTTCTGTCACTCATGGGGACACTACGTCAACAATGAGTGGTTTGGAAGGAATCAGTGACAAACTGCGAGTGTTGCAAAGCAATTACTATTTTGCCTCCCCTGCCTACTATTTGGTGGAGGAGGCGTGTGGTCCAAGTCTGGGTTTAAAGATTTAAAACATTGTCGGAAAGGGTCTCTTTTCCAAGCTTAAAGGGATAAACATTCATACGCAACACCATGGGTCAGAAAAGGTTGAATACTTTGGTCATGCTCTCAATCCAGCATGACTTCAGTTACGTTCAAAACAATGTATTTATCCTACGATTCTGACTTGGTGTACAGTGAGAATACTGTAAGAACAGCTGAATTCTGTCACTGTCCATTTCAAAAGTGCTGAACAAATAGGCATATTGACTATGTTTGTCTTAGCGCGCTCATCTTCAATCAAAATTACAGCTTGCCTCTTATCCACTCATTGTTTCCTTATGCCATAGTTTGTACATCTTAATTGTTATATTGCTTATAAACTGTAGGCCAAGTCCACAAGGAGTCAATAGAAACCATATTTACTTAAACACGTCAGCCATACCAGCTATAGTTTTTAATAAGTCAGGTAGCCAGGTGTAGCGATGGTAAGGATTCACTCCATGGTGCTGAAAGGAAAGCTCTTCTGTCGGGACAGCTTTATTAGGCCTTAACAGTTTGTGGCTACCGTTTGTCACTGTTATAGTGCAATTAATGTATTGTTTAAGAGTAGTGTAGCGGCTTTGCTGGCACGCATCTGAAAAAAATTGGTTGAGTTGGCCCCACCAACTTTAATACCAATTAATGTCACATTTAAATGAACACCTTTTCTAAACTTTTCTTTCTAAAATAATTTCTTACAGAACCCCTGAAGCTTGCTGCATTGAAAGATTGTCCAAAAACCGACAACCTTGCCAGGTGGTTATCATGCAAAAATGTGATCTATTCTCAAGTCATTTGGACAGGACAGGGTGAGATTCAAAAAGCAGTCCCTTTTAGTTTGAGATACATTAGGAATCAATAGATTCATTCTTTGGTGGAAAATGACATTTCTGCCATTGAGTGTCATGATGAATATGCATTCGTAGTGTGTGGCCTCACAGACTTGATCCACAACTCTGATATATCAAAAGGGACATGAATGGAAGATGGAGCGAGGCGGAAGGGAACTAGTCCAATGATCGATGGGGGAATGACAATGAACCAATAGAATCTTTGAAAGCCTTTATCACAGGAACAGCAGGATTTTCTCATTACAAAGGGCGTTAAATCAAATCCTCTGTGACACTAGGAAAGGGGAAAAAGAAAGAGGCAGACAGATACAAAGTGGATAGACCCTGGCGTTACTGAGCGGTGACGAAGCAATGTTATCCAGGTGGATCATTCGTGTTAGGGGAGGACAGCGTTATACGAGTTCTACACCTAACTGGAAGGGCAGATAGGCCAGATATGACAATGACTTTTATAGTCAGTAATATTATTATTATTATAACATCTGTTCAAATTATATGTGATAAATATAGCATGGTGGAACTTTTCCAGTTATCTCCAGTTATCTCCAGCAATCTAGGATCAGCTATCCCTCCCCTAATACTAACCTTAACCATTAGTGAGGAAAATACAAAACTGACCCAAGAGCAGAGTTGAGGAAACTTCACCCGCCATCATCATGATGTGCCTCCTTCACAGCCAGCCCGCTATAAAGCATTACCTCGCTACTTATTAGGGAGTCAAGCATGACCTTTAAGTGAGGTAAATGCTGCAGGACATTCACACATCCTCTTTAAACACCAAAGCCTCCAGCTACCGGTGCTGTCAAAGAAGCCAATAGAGCCCACCAGTGTACGAAATCTTCGAAAATGTATTATGCAAGCCTGGCAACCACTAGTCCCAGGTCAACTGAGGATAAATGCTAGGTTGGCAATTTGCTATCTATTCTGTGTTTGTTGGAATAGCAATGACTTGCAATTGCTTTTCATGATCCTTCAACTCGGATAGGTGGACATTTTACGTGTTCCTAACAAACTGTTAATCTGTTTGTTATTTTGCATTATTTGTAACTAATTTTGTGCATAATGTCGCTGCTACCGTCTCTTATGACCAAAACAAACTTCTGGACATCAGAACAGCGATTACTCATCACAAACTGGAAGAAGCTTTTTCCATTAACGAGTCTGACGAGAAGGATATACTGCTTTCCCGGGAACAGGCCCAAATCCATGTCATTTGCGTGAAAAGAAGACGGGGGGAAAGTGGGCAGAGGTCGGGCTGCCTTTTGAGAATTCGTAGGCGAGCAAGTAAAACCCCACTGCAAATGGCAAACATGACATCATTGGAAAATAAAATTGATGACCAATGAGCAAGATTAAACTACCAACGGGACATTAAAAACTGTAATATCTTATATTTCACCGAGTCATGGCTGAACGACGACATGAACATCATACAGCTGGCTGTTTTGACATTGTATCGGCAGGATAGAACAGCGGCCAAGACAGCGGCCTAAGACAAGGGATGGCGGTCTATGTATATTTGTAAACAACACATGGTGCACAATATCTAAGGAAGTCTCAGGGTTTTGCTCGGCTGAGGTAGAGCATCTCATGATAACCTGTAGACCACACTATCTACCTAGAGTGTTTTCATAGGTATTTTGGGTAGAGCAAGGAGAGTTACAAACCTCACTCAGTTACACCAGCTCTGTCAGGAGGAATGGGCCAAAATTCACCCAATTTATTATGGGAAGCTTGTGGAAGGCTACCCGAAACATTTGACCCAAGGTTAAACAATTTAAAGGCAATGCTAACAAATACTTATTGAGTGCATGTAAACATCTGACCTGCTGAGAATGTGATTTAAGAAATAAAAGCTGAAATAAATCCTTCGCTCTACTATTATTCTGGCATTTAACATTCTTAAAATAAAGTGGTGATCCTATCCTAAATGTCAGGAATTGTGAAAAACTGAGTTTAAATGTATTTGGCTAAGTTGTATGTAAACTTGACTTCAACTGTATAGAGTTCTCTGTGGAGAAACATGCTTTGAGATTCTGTACAAGAATTAGAGGGCAACTTTTCCAAGTGTTATTCAAGGGACAATTACTGACATACGGTGGAGTGAGTCAGCCAGTCCCCTTATAACTATTACTTTTCTTACACAATTCAATCAGAATCGACCACGAACAGATGGCTTTAGAAAAGCTAACATCACCACCTGAATGCAGCAATAAGAGCACAACAATAGGCTTGAAATTAGGTTATTTGCCTTACTCTAAATGCAGAACAGCGATAATACCTTTCATTTTGACATCCTTGCATGATAGGAATATACCTAGAGGCAGACTATTCATATACAGTATAGATTTGGATGTGTAATGTATCATTCTTTACTTTAGAACCGGAACCCACAACAGGAGCTAGCCAGCTAACGAGCTGCTAGCGGTCATCAGCTAACCTTTAGCCAGGACAACTCCTGCCAGTCTGTACAGTGTGTTTCAATCCAGAGCTTATCGGACTCCTTTTTCTCCATATCACTGGATTCCTACTGCAACTCTGAACCTCTTCACCTGGATCATCACAGCTAGCTAGCTGCTATCCGATTGGCTTCTCCTGGCTAACGTCTCTGTCCCGAAGAAAGTACCAATTAGTCTGGAGCTAGCCTGTTCGGCCCATCTCTCGGCTAGCTGAAGAGATCCATCAGCCACTCCTTGGGCTACAATACCTATTTTGCCAATTGGCCTGGACCCTTTTTATTGCCGATACGGAGCCCCACAGATCCATCACGACTGGACTGCCAATGTAATCTGCCCAAGGTTTTTTTTCAACAGACTCCTACCGCGCAACGTCCCCTGAATGCCCATCTGCTAGCCTGCTAGCTGCGGCCCACTAGCTGTCTAGAGCATACCGGACTGTTAGCTGAAGTGGTCCATCAGTCAATTTCTTGGGCTACTATACCTATTTTGCCAATTGGCCTGGACCCTTTTACTACACGGACCTCTGCTGATCCATCATGACTGGTCTGCCGACGTAACCACATGAGGGGGCTACAACAACTATGATCACTCGGCTACGCATGCCTCTCCCTCAATATTCCTTGTCCATTGCAGTTTTGGTTAGTGATTATTGTCTTATTTGACTGTAGAGCCTCGGGCTCTGCTCAATATGCCTCAGCTAACCCTCCTGTCCCACCTCCCACACATGCAATGACCTCACCTGGTTTAATTGATGTTTCTAGAGACAATATCTCTCTCATCGTCACTCAATAAATGGGTTTAACTCCACTGTATTCACATCCTACCATACCTTTGCCTGTACATTATACATTGAATCTATTCTACCGCGCCCAGAAACCTGCTATTTTTATAGCCCTTAGCCGTACCCTTATCCTACTCCTCCAGTGTTCCTCTGGTGATGTAGAGGTTAATCCAGGCCCTGCAGTGCCTTGCTCCACTCCCATTCCCCAGGCCCTCTCATTTGTTGACTTATGTAACCGTAAAATGTATGTATGTGTAAAAACAACCTAGCTAGCTAAACCTGTCCTTAGCTGACGATATATGTCATTAACATCCAAACATGCGATAGCATAAGAAATTGATGGTAGCTATTTGTTGCTATTGTTGGGTTCATGCATGTTGACATTAGAAGCCTCCTCCCAAAGTTTGTTTTATTCACTGCTTTAGCACCTTTCCAGAAACAAGTCCCTCACCTTTGCAGCTTGCTATAGACCACCTTCTGCCCCCAGTTGTGCCCTGGACACCATATGTGAATTGATTGCCACCCATCTATCTTCAGAGCTCGTGCTGTTCGGTGACCTAATCTGGGACATGCTTAACACCCCTGCCATCCTACAATCTAAGCTTGATGCCCTCAATCTCACACAAATTAACCTACCAGGTACAACCCCAAATCTGTAAACACAGGCACCCTCATAGATATCATCCTAACCACCCTGCCCTCCAAATACACCTCTGCTGTCTTCAACCAGGATCTCAGCGATCACTGCCCCATTGCTTGCGTCCGTAACGGGTCTGCGGTCAAACGACCACCTCTCATCACCGTCAAACGCTCCATAAAACACTTCAGCGAACAAGCCTTTCTAATCGACCTAGACCGCGTATCCTGGAAGGATATTGACCTCATTCCGTCAGTAGAAGATGCCTGGTTATTCTTTAAAAGTGCTTTCCTCACAATCTTAAATAAGCATGCCACATAAAAAAAATAGAACCAGGAACAGACATAGCCCGGGGTTCACTCCAGACCTGACTGCCCTTGACCAGCACAGAAACATCCTGTGGCGTACGGCATTAGCATTGAATAGCCCCCGCAATATGAAACTTTTCAGGGAAGTTAAAAACCAATATACACAGGCAGTTTGAAAAAACTAGCCTTTGCTTTCCTAACAGAAATTTGCATCCTGCAGCACAAACTCCAAAAAGTTCTGGGACACTGTAAAGTCCATAGAGAATAAAAGCACCTCCTCCCAGCTGCCCACCGCCCTGAGGCTAGGAAACGCTGTCACCACAATAAATTCACAATAATTGAGAATTTCAATAAGCATTTTTTCTATGGCTGGCCACGCTTTCCAACTGGCCAACCCTACCCTGGTCAACATCCCTGCACCTCCCACAGGAACTTGCCCAAGCCTCCCCATTTCTCTTTCACCCAAATCCAGATAGCTGATGTTCTGAAAGAGCTGCAAAATCTGGACCCCAACAAATCAGCAGGGCTTGAGAATCTGGACCCTCTATTTATAAAATGATCAGCTGAAATTGTTGCAACCCCTGTTACTAGCCTGGTTTCCGAGCTGGTCATGGGTTCAGCTCAGCCACGCTCAAGGTCCTAAACGATATCATATTCACCATCGATAAGAGACAATACTGTGCAGCTGTATTCATCGACCTGGCCAAGGCTTTCGAATCGATCAATCACCACATTCTTATCGGCAGACTCAACAGCCTTGGTTTCTCAAATGACTGCCTCGCATGGTTCACCAACTACTTCTCATACTAAGTTCAGTGTGTCAAATCGGAGGGCTTGTTGTCCGGACCTCTGGCAATCTCTATGTGGGTGCCACAGGATTCAATTCTCGGGCTGACTCTTTTCTCTGTATACATCAATGATGTCGCTCTGGCTGCTGGTGATTCTCTGATCCACCTCTATGCAGACGACACCATTATGTATACTTCTGGCCCTTTGGACACTTAACATTTTCCAGACGAGCTTCAATGCCATACAACTCTCCTTCTGTGGCCTCCAACTGCTCTTAAATGCAAGTAAAACTAAATGCATGCTCTTCAACCGATCGCTGCCCGTACCTGCATGCCCGTCCAGCATCACTACTCTGGATGGTTCTGACTTAGAATATGTGGACAACTACAAATACCTAGGTGTCTGGCTAGACTGTAAACTATCATTC